>NW_017675667.1:0-62435 GCF_001879085.1 Nicotiana attenuata
ATCTACGAAGGAAGAAATGTGTGCTGCAACGCTGGCAGTCACTCGCTAAACTCCGATAACTAAGCCTCCGATCAGCTCAAAACTCGCTACCGGGGAAAACAAATACCTGCATCTGCACGCGAGGTGGAGGGAGTAAAGTGAGTACTCCAACCTAGTAAGTAATAAGAGTAAATAAAGACTGAGCAGTAGGAAAATGAATCCACATTCACGTTAGGCTCAATAAACACAACAGGCTTTCAAATCATAATACGAGTCAACCTTACCTTTTAAAATTCAACTTTTAGTAAAAATTATTTTGAAATACCTTCCAGCGGTTTCAGTAGGGGTTCAATACCATTTAAAAGAATAATGGGCAAAGCATAGTTCGTAAAACAGCCCCTTGGGCAAAAACAGTAATCATAAACAATTCATAACTTGGAAACCTCGGTGGAAATAAACAAATGCCAAATTAGTGATTAATTTCTAAACATCTCATAAACCCCAGTTTAAATAAAGGTTGTTTTAAAACATTCGTTCAACTTTTCGACAGAGGCTCAATATAAAAAAGAGTGAAAACAGTCGATAAATCAACATATTCGATAGAAACTCACTAAAAAGGGGAGTGAAATCAACAAGTTCATAAACAGGCCTCTCAGGAAACCATCACTCATATGCATGTATATAATTATCGCCCCTCGGGCTAGCCTCTCTATCACTCGTGACTCAACTCTTATCAATCAGAACTCGTACTCAGCATTCACGCTCAATAGGTACCATATAGTAACCGTTGCGGCGTGCAGCCCGATCCATATATCGCTGCGGCGTCCAGCCCGATCCATATATCACTGCGGCGTGCAGCCCGATCCATCACTGCGACGTGCAGCCCGATCCATATGGGTGCCCGCGCTCACTGTGGGGGTGCAGACTCCGGAGGGGCTCCTACAGCCCAAGCGCAATATTGCTGCAGCGTGCAGCCCGATCCATATAAGTATCGCTGCGGCGTGCAGCCCGATCCATATACATACATATACATACATATATATATATATATAAATATATATATATATATATATTGATGCGGCGTGCAGCCCGATCCATAGGTATATAATCCTCACAACTGGCCCTCGGCCTCTCTCAGTCAGGAACCTCACCATCTGACTCTCAGTCTATCTCAATCATCAATCTCACAATCAGACCCTCGGTCTATCTCAGTCATCATCTCACGATCACTCGGATCATCAGTAAAACAGGGAGCTTAGCCCAAAACAGTTTCCATATTTTTAAGAATATAGTGATAACGCCAGATTTGAGTAATAAACAGGTAAAACATGACTAAGGATATGCTTTCAAACAAGTAGAGTGAGGATAGATAGTTAAAATGCCCCTAAGGGTCTGAACAAGTCGACACAAGGCCCCAAACATGGCATACAACCTAAAATATAATGACATCAAACAATTAACTATCAAATACGCATCAAAGTACTCGATCGGAAAGGACTAGGTCACAATCCCCAGCGGTGCTCTACCCCACGCTCGTTATCTAGCGTGTAAGTCACCTCCTAGTAACACAACGATGTGTAATCTGGGGTTTCAAACCCTCATAACAGCATTTACAATCATTACATACCTCAAGCCGGCCAAAATCCTAGCTCGCTATGCCCTTGCCTCGCAAATCGACCTCCTCGCGCGTCGAATCTGATAAAAAACACAATGAATACGTCACAATATGTTAAGGAGACAATACCCAATCGAAAACAATAGAAACATATCAAGAATCTCGAAATTAGCAAAACTCGAGCCCCGGGCCCACTTCTCGAAACTCAGAAACTCTTACCCTAACGGATTCCTTATCTCGCCACAAGTCTATACATATCAAAATCACAAGAATCGGAGTCCATTTGACCCCTCAAATCCCTAGTTTAAGCACTCTTAGGTTCAAGCCCTAAACCACCATTTTTGACCTTTAATTTCTTAAGTTTTTCAGCTCTAATCCATTATTTACTCCATAGAGTCATGTTTGTTTTTTGTTAAGCCGAGAGTTCATACCTGATCAAAGCCCTTGAAACCCTCTTCAAAATCGCCAAATAACTCTCCAAGTTCGGAGTGAAATATGTTACTCTTCAAAAAAATCGCATAGATGAATTAAATATTTCTGTCCAGCAGAAATCGCTTCTGCGGTCAAATGTCGCTTCTGCGACTTCCGCTTCTGCGGTCTCCTTCCGCTTCTGCGGAATTTCCCATAATACAAAAACCCACTTCTGCGACTTAAATCCCGCATCTGCGGCTACGCAGATGCGGCTTCCCCAGCCGCTGTTGCGGAATCAGCACCCAGGTCCCATCACCGCTTCTGCGGTCCAATCTTCACACAAGCGAGACCGCTTCTGCGGTCCAGGCTTCGTAGAAGCGAAAAGACTAGTTGCAGCAGACTTAGCAACATGCACAATTCCAAAACTCTCCGTTTAACCATCCGAACTCACCCCGAGGCCCCCGGGACCTCAACTAAAAATACCAAAGCATCCTACAACGTTATTCAAACTTGTTCCAATCATAAAAACCCATCCAACAACACTAAAATCATCAATTCACATCGAATTCAAGCCTAAGCTCTTCTAAAACTTCCGAAACACGCATTTGATCAAAAACCTGACAAAACACCTCTGAATGATCTGAAATTTTGCACTCACATCCAAAATCACCTAACGAAGCTACAACAAATCTCGGAATTCCATTCCGACTCCCGGATCAAAATCTCACCTATCAACCGAAAATCGCCAAAATACTAACTTCGCCAATTCATGCCTAATTCTACACCGAACTTCCAAAACCAATTCTGATCACGCTCCTAAGTTACAAATCACCCAGCGAAGCTAACCAAATCATAAAAACTTTGATCCGAGCTCATATACAAATAAGTCAACTCTTGGTCAAACCTTTCAAATTCAAAGCTTTCAACTGAAACTGTTCTTTCAAATTCATTCCCAATTTTCCTGAAACCAAAACCAACGATCTACATTAGTCATAATGCATAACACGGGGCAAGTCATGCCCGGGAACTGGCGATCAAGGTGCAAAAGCTCAAAATGACAGGTCGGGTCGTTACAACCTGGCTTATTCGAGCGGACAACTCGAACCGAGGTGTGGCAATGTACCGGGAGCACGAAAGTCTACCCTGCCGAGTTGCTGATCCAACCTCATTCTATTTGGTACGACCTCTAACAAAAAAGTGGGCCACGCGTACGTGTGCACCATATTTTTCACAAAGACTCAGAAGGGAGGAGTAAGAAGGCAGTTTATACAGTTCATATAAAATCAAAGCGGTAAATGAGTGGCAATTAGCACATTAGGCCCACATATACAATAATATCAACAAACAATAAAGCCAAGTACAGATTACATAACAAGCTCGAATTCTGAACCCTGAACGAGAAGTTCTAGGTTAATCCCCAGCAGAGTTGCCAGAGCTGTCACACTTTCATTTTCTGGAGGGAATAGGGAGTTTTTCCAATTAAAGTGACACTAATCAAAATGGGATTAATTATTTAATTCAGAGTCGCCACTTGGAATAATTTATGGTGTCCCAAGTCAGCGGTTTATCTTGAATGCCAAATCGAGGGAGATTTGACTCTTATTTATGGTCTGCAAACACAGAAGACCGGGTAAGGAATTATGTTAACCCGGGAGAATGTATTAGGCATTCCCGAATTTCGTGGTTTTAGCACGGTCGCTTTAATCATACCTGGCTTAATTAAATACTTAATTACGTATTTTTAGAACCTATGTGTATTTTACCTTTTACCGCTTTTAATCACTTGATTATTCGTGATTATGAAATTATCTTGAAATGATTCACGAGTACGTGTACTCTTTTTGTTTGGTGTGCCAAAGTTATGTCACGCGTACGTGTACATAACTAATAACACATTATTAATTAAGATTGTTTTGTCCTAAGGTTGCGAGGACGTATTCCTTGATTTTAATTTTGGAAATCATAACTATGTCACGGAATGTGTATATCATCATGATAATTTATTTATTAATACGTGTCTAATGCGTACTAGCGATTATTCAAGAGCTAACTAATTAGTTTGCTTAAACATTTGAAACTGCGTGAATAAGAGTAAGATAACCACTTAAAGTCCAATTTCTTTCTTGTTTTATCAACTTAAGCCTAATTTTGGATCTTTTCGTAAAAGCTTCCCAAGACCCATTTAATTATTCACTACTCTTGACCCAGATACAATCAAGCAAGAATCATCCAAACTATTAATAGTTTAAAAATTAAACAGAGTGCTCAAAATTTAAGATCTAAAGAAACCACAATTTCAAACCAACGGAGATTAGTGCACACAACATATACTAACATGGTTGCATTTGATTTAAGCTTAACATAAGCTAATAAAAATGAAAAGTAGAACAAAGATCCAAGATTAAGAATTCAAGAAATAGACCTCAATTTGAATCCAACTTTGATGTTATGAAATTCAACGACAGATAGAACCTCGGACGGACCTCGAACCGTAAACCGACAGAGAGTACCTCGACATATGACTGAAACGAAGATCTCGGATGGTGACCTCTGACGACCTCGAAGGATTCAAATTGAATGAGTTGGACGATGATTTCAGGCTGATTTTCACATTCGTCTGGAGCTTCCGGCCCATCAAGCTCTTCGAGGCGACCGCCTATCGATTTTGGGGTAGTTTCAGGGCATCTTTGGAGCTGGGTTTACTGTTGGGTATGAGCTCTATTTCTCTCGATTCAATGGAGGGTCGCCGGAGCTACAAATTTTCGGTCAGATCTGAACGACATCTACAAGTATCAAACTAAAAGTGGCCGTGTTTAACGGGATCGCCGGCGTTTGAGACGAAGATGAAGGAGATATGGGAATGGAGGCAGCAGTGGCATCGCAGTGACAAGAGCTATAGCCACCGCCGGTCATCACCTCCGGCGGCGGTAGCCATGAGAGCTAGATATGAAGGGCTGTCTCGTTGTGTCTTTGTGTGTGTTTGAGTGATGTTTTGAGCTGTTGATGATTAAAGGTGTAGGAAATTGGAGATTTGGTAGTCAAAAGAAAGTGAGGTCCGCTGCTGCTTTCTAATGAAGAGGGATTCACGATGGAGATTATTCTCCCTTTTTGAGAAGTCGATCGTGAGGTCTTTTTTTGAGAATTTGGGGGTGAGGTACTTTTCTTTCAAAGACAGCAACGATTGTTTTTCCTTGTGTAAGAATGATGGGGTCTAGGTTAGAGATTAGGTTTTTGTTAGGGGGAATCTGATGGGTTTTTGGCTATTGGGCTCAGGTTTGGCCCAATTTGGGCCATGACTTGGACATTTGAACAAAGCAAGACTTTAGGAGAACTAATCCAAATTAAATCTTCTTTCTTTTTTTGTGATTTTCAATTTTATCAAATAAAATCTATAAAAAGGTGAAATACAAGCTAAAATACCAAGATTAAACTTAAAAACTATTTAAATACTAAAAGTGATAAAAAATCTAAGTATGATCAAAAATTAGGTGCTCACAGCGGCTACATTGTCGTTTTCTCCATGAAAACCGAGGTTGTTGTCGGCGTGAGTGGGTATTGCTTGCGAGTTAGACATGTTGATCCTGAAATAAAAAATACTCACAAGAACAAGCATAAAGTAGTGTGTGTTACGAGAATTAATACCAGGCAATCACTATTATCCTTAGCCCCACGGTGGCGCCAAACTGTTTACCCTAAAAATTGGATAACAATTAAACATATAATGTGGTTTTAAGGACACGTGATTTGACCTAATACCAATTGTTAGACATGAAGGTTAATAATAGAAATTAACGATAAAGTAAAGCAAACCCGTGTTTGAATGAAATTCAGCCCTCGAGCTAGAATACCCTCGAATTGATTGGTGCAAGAAAAATTAAGAATATAACAAGCTGATGAACAAGAATATAAACGAAAGAGAAAGTGTTATATTGCTTTGATATTTGTGAACAATGTCCTACAAATGATTAGAATCCCCCTTTATATAGTAGAGGAATTCTACTTGTCACACCTCCTTTTTACACACCCCGAAGGTATATATAAGGGATCTTTTCCACTTTAAGTGACATTATTCGAAATGAGTTATTTATTTATCAGAGTTGCCACTTGGGATAGTTTATTTGGTGCCCTAAGTCACCGGTTTATTTTGAAATCACAAATCGAGAAAAATTCGACTTTCCTTTTGAAGTCTGCGAACCAGAAATTCTGAATAAGGAATTCTGTTAACCCGAGGGAAGGTGTTAGGCACCCCCGGATTCCGTGGTTCTAGCACGATCGTTTAAACTATTACAATTGGCCTATTATCTGATTTTAATACATGTTTTAGCCTATGATATAATTTTAAATTATTAATCGCTTTAATTAATATTAGGAAATTCAACGTTATATAAAACACGTCTTTGAACCACGCCACATGAAATGCACCCGCGGTCCACGACACATTTTATTTTAACGTTGTTGAGATTTGGATTTGGGTCACATGAAATGCACACCCGAGTTTAGGAAAGTAATTTTTTTTAAAATAGCGCGCCTAAAGCAACTACGCAATTTCGAGTATGCGAGGGCCATGGAAAATTTGACTAAATGGCACGCCTCGATTTCTAAGGATCAAAATAAATTAAATGAGGGCCATGCATTTGAGATTTTATTTGGCACGACTCACCTCGACTATTCTAACCGAAAGGGTTTCTAAATTTAATTTTTGAGGGCCATAAATTATACATTTAGCTAATATGGCACACCTCAAACTAATTTAGGGGAGCTAATTAATTAAAAGGCCATGGGAATTCAGAATTATCACTTAAAAGGGGTAATGTTCAAACTAAAACCCATTCATCAAAAAGTCTAGTGTCACGTTGAAGTTTAAACAATTAGTTGGCTGGATTGTCAGGCTCAATCCTTCTATTGAGTGCATCAGACGTCCAATGCACGAAGAAAAAAAAAGAAAAATTGGGCTCACTTGAGGCCCAAAGGCGTAGATGCAAACAAGCTGGACAACATTTCTGAAGCAACTGGGCCACACGCTATAGTCCCATTGCATGATTCAAACACATAAAGTTGATTACAAATTATATTTTTTCATCGAAAATTAAGACAATTACTGATTATCTTTAAAACAGATACAAAGCACATTTTAGCGTCAATTTATCTTTATGCTGAAGATACGATCTCACAACAACTCATTCACGATCATCTTGTTATCTAACATTTTTAAAACTATCACGACTTTTAACCAACAACACTACATGATCTAAAAATAGCAGAAAACACCTACTCCCTCCGATTTACAATAAGTGTCCAATTTACTTTTAGCACGCCCATTAAGAAAATACTAAATTCCATACAAAAATACCTACTATGACTAAACTACCCCTAATTAAACATTTAATGTGAGGAGTAAGAAAACTTTTTAGGGATATGTACATAGGGGTTATTTTGTAAAAATAAATTGAATTCTTTCTTGATTACATAACTGGACACTTATTTTGAACCAAAATAAAAAAACAAATTGGACACTTATTGTGAACCGGAGGGAGTACTAATCTAGACTCCAAAGGGATGTTTTATATTCTAGCCTATGTTTGTCATTCTAGTAAGCTCAAAATTAGAAATCAATACCAAATGAACACTAACTTCAGCTGAACTAACACAGATTTAACACATATAACTTGACTGAAAATTTCGCTGCAAACATCCTTTATAGTCCCTTTTATTCAAACACCAGACTCAAACTCATGTAGACCAAATGGTTAAAAACCATAATTTATCCAATATTACAAACCATATTTAAAACTAAAACAGAAACGAGCAAACATGACAAAGGAAATCAAACTGACTACAGAATTGTATGATTTTCGAGAATGTAGGAAAACAGCATTTAATAAACTGATATGTTCTAGATTTCAATTCAACCAAATAGCTTCGTGTTCCTCCATTTCACATGAAAATGAGGTCAGAAATACCTGGAAATAAAAGGGAAACAAAAGAAGTGCAGAATCAGTAGACAGCAGCAGGAGAACAGAGCCCAGATTCGACAATGAAACAGTACCCCAAAAACCAAACCAGCTCAAACCCAGCTTTTAAATCCCAAAACTCAGACCATTTTACTTATGTGCACGAATTTGTAGTTTCTTCAGTAGTTCTAAGCTAACCAAGAAGATCAGAAATCCAGAAAACCAAGCAGAATTTTGAGTAGTTTTTAACAAAGAAATGCAGGGAATTCAATGTTATTTCAAAGTCAAGCCGTTTCAGTTTTTTCAATTCAATGTTATCTCTCAATTCTCTGACTTGCTATTGAAGAAAGAGTACCTTTATAGGCAAGTCTTAGGGCTGCAGAAATGAGCTAAGTTTTTACACCTAAAACCTTTTCAAATTTTCATTTTTGCTTAGATACCCTTAGTGTAAAAATCAGATTTTCACGTAAGTCCCAAAGGAAGCTTTCTAAATCAGTTATTAGAGATTCCCCTAGCCTAAATCCCTAAACTACCCCTTGAACCTCTGCTTTTTACTTCTGAAACCAGGCAGATATGGGTCATGGGTCAAATTGACCCAATAGTTCAAGCCAGCAAGACATGGCTAATCCCTTTTCTTTGGACCCAAGTCCAAATCAGAAATTCAACAGAAGAATCGAGAAGGCAGAAAAATAAAGGGCAATTTGGAGTCAATTGGGCTTGCTCAACCAAATTTTCTCAACGGCCCAAAACTAAAGGGAAAATCAAAACAAAAACTAACCTAACGAATCCAAACAAAACTAAAGAAGATAACAATTAACATTTAACCTAACCTAAAAAAAATACATGCAAGGATGATTTTGAGAAAACAGAATAAAAAGAAGAAAATAGAAGAAGACAAGAAAAATAGAAAAGAGAAAATACTAAGAATACCTATCAAATCAGGCGAACACACAGTCTTGAACCATTTGCGAGGGGAACTTCGATTTCTAACCGGAATAGACCTTAATCGTGTGTTCTCAAATGAAGACACGTGAATAAAGTCTATTTCAATCTCAAATCTTCAAATAGACTCGCCAATTTGGGATTTCGGAATTTTAGGGTTCGAGCTTTGATTTAAGATTCGAAGGGTTATGGGGTGATTCGAGGGAAAAGGGTTAGGGATTGGGGAAGAGGAGGTGAAGGGGGGCTTGTGGTGTGGATTTGGGATGATTTGGGGGTGGCGCCGCCGGCCGACGAGTGGAGAAATCAAGGGCGGCGATAGGGTTTAATTTGGTTATCTCTGAAGAGAGGGGTGAATTGCGAGAGACGAGTTCGAGGGGGGGCGGGGTAGTGTTCAGACAGTTTTATATTAGAATGGGGTTCAGCTCTGAGTCGTTCGATCAAGGGGAGATCGATGGCTCAGATTAAAAGGGATCAAAACGGGGTCGTTTGGGGAGTCATACGGATGGACCGGGTAGGGGAACGGGTTTTGGGCCGGATCAGCCGGGTATTTGCGTGTAAAGCAATTGGGGTTGATGATTTCCATAGTTTTGGCCCAAAACAAAAATCTGACTCTTCCAATTCTTTTCTTTTTTCCTTTTTTCTTTTATTCCAAAATTCTTTTTCTTTTCAAAATTAAAAAATAAAAATCTAAATTAATTCCTAATACAAATTATCCTATCAAATTAAATTAATTAACTCTAAGTAACAATTACCACAAATAATTAAATACCAAATTAAAAGAAAAACTACAAAAATTCGAAGCTAAAAATTAAAAAATGCGAAAATAAGTTATTTTTGTGATTTTTCCATTTTTTGTAAAACACTAATTTACTAATTAATCTAAAAATATAAAATTAAATCCTAAATGCAAATGCAATGTATTTTTGTATTTTTATAATTTAAACAAGATTAAACATGCACATGAAAATGCAAACAATCAGAAAAATTCTACAATAATTCCTAAAATGACAAATAATTAAAAGGAAAAATCTAATTTTGGAATTCTATAGGAGTAATTCATGTGAGGCAAAAATCACGTGCTCACAGCTTCCCCTCTTTGCTCGGAGAAACGAAGGGTTTTCGGGCAAAGATAAAATGAGCAATTATGAGGGATTTTTGCCCGTTTGACACTCCATGAGAAGCATTTTTTAAAAGAGTCTGACCGAACGTTGCTTCAAAGGTTGCCTACATATCCTTGGCTATAAAAAAATCAGGTCAGTGTAGTTATGGAAGTTTTGGTAGCTGGGACTATCGGAAAGCTGTGATTTCACTGTTGCTGCTGCTGCTACTGCTTGCTAAACTCCTTATTACACCAAAAATGAAAAACAAAAAGCCAAAGTAGCTAAAGCCTATCAACTACGAGTTACAAGATTCTTATCTATAAATCTCTTGAAGCTTGATCTTGAGTTTTAGCTGGTTTATGTTGTGGACTCCGATCTGAATCTTGATGTTCGTCAGTTGTAGGTGCTGGTTTCAGCTTTGGATCAAGGCGGGACATGTGAAGCTTGTGACTTCAATCATATCTTGAGCAGTCCGCATCTTTCTCCGCTTCGACCTTTGATTTTACTTCTTTTTTGTTCTTTTTCCTTCTTTTCTTTGTTTTGGATTGAGACTCACTCTTTTGGTCGTCTCGAGCCCTGTACCTCGAGGTAAAACCCTCTCAGACACCAAAGCAAACAAACGAAACGAAATTTTTCTGCCCCAATTTTCACTAGGAAAATTTCGTGAATTATTGCAACAAAATATACGCTATTTCTTTATCGAATGCAATAAAATCAGGATTTTGTATCCTTGGGAAAAGAGATTAGGGAGTGGAGCCCTATATCTATAATGAAATCAACTAGGGATTGGGCCCTAAATTGGAAAGACTTCCAGGTTATGCTGGAAAGATGACCGGGTTATGCCGGAAAAGGTAAAAAGGTCCTCGGGTTATTCCGGGGAGGTCCACGGGTTATGCCGGGAAAGTCATCGGGTTATGTCAAAAAAGAAAAAGAAAAAAAAAGGTCCACGAGTTATGCCGGAAAAGTTCATCGGGTTATGCCGGAAAAAAGAAAAAGGTCATCGGGTTATGCCGGGGAGGTCCACGGGTTATGCCGGGAAAGATCATTGGGTTATACAGGAAAGGAAAAAAGGTCCTCGGGTTATGCCGGGGAGGTCCACGGGTTATGCAGGGAAAGTACTCGGGTTATGCCAAAAAAAGAAAAAGATCCTCGGGTTATGCCGGGAAAGAAAAAAGGTCCTCGGGTTATGCCAGGGAGGTCCACGGGTTATGTCGGGGAAGGGCGTCGGGTTATGCCGGAAAAGAAAAAAGGTTCTCGGGTTATGCCGGGGATCAACTAGGGAGTGGAACCCTATAATGGAAAAGACTACCAGGTTATGCGGGCAGCGACTAGGGAATGGGACCCTATGTTGGAAAATTGTAGCTAGAGATTGGGGACCCTAGGCTACCATGATTTTGATTTTTTGTTTTCATGGAATGAGTAAATGCGGGAAAAACTTGGAGGGGGCTTCCCTTTTTATGGATTGTTGCTGCAAAGTTGTTTCTAGCCATTCCGCAGTTTCTTTTGGTTGCACCTACTTCTTGCAAGGTTGCTTTCAAAACAACCGTTTTCTGTTTTTCAAACAAAGAACAATTTGTCAGTTTGAAATGGTGGTTGGTTTTGTGGCCTTGATTATTTCAACCACTTGATCTCGGCCCCTTTCATCTGCAACCGGTTGTTTCCTGAATACCGATTGCATTTCTGACTCTGGAGAAACTCTGGCTTTTCCAGACCTTGCCATGACGATTGGTCGATGGGACTCCACCTTTTCGACTTATTTTGCCTCTATAGGCCCTTCCCTTCTGACTTGTCGTTTTTCTTTTCTCTTCTTCTTTTTTTTTTCCTCTTTTTTTTTATTAACTTTGGAGAATTGAGGAACTTTTAGCTCCTCAAACTTGCTGCAATGGCTAGTCACGTCGGACTTAACCTTTTCCAATTTTATTTCACCTTCGTAGGCCTTTCATTTTTGGCTTCTTTCTTCCAACTTTAATTTCAGATCATTTGGGTACCTTGGCTTTTCAAAACTTTCCCGAGACGGTTAGCCACGTGGAATTCAACCTTTTCAACTCCATTTGCCTTTATGGGCACTTCAATTTTATTTTCTCCTTCCGAGAGCTTTGATTTCCAAGCATCGCCGCCAAGGCCAGTCGAGGTCGACTTGATGCCCCTGACGAGGTTGGGTGCCCTTTTGCACATTAGCTCATGTCAAACAAAAGCCCTGTAAATTAGTCTTGCCATCCTTTCTTCACCTTAGTTGTGGAATAGAGTTAGACCGAAAGGGATTCAAAGAAAACAAATAAGGGAATGGAGAATGAGTTCAAACAAGATGTGTCCCTTTCGGGGAAAGGAAAGAAGGACTTATCTGGAGTACATGCGGACATCAATGAACATGACATGCCTTTTGGACTGGATGCCTGATCTGTGTAAACCATCCGGCTCTCAAAAATTCATCACAACTTTTCCCTCAAAATCGAGAAACCTTGCCAGGACTCTGTTGGTATTGATGGCTGCGAGGATCCTCTTTTAGATCAGGGGTGCCCTTTGCGGGTTTTCACGAGCTGAGCTCTCTCATTTCTCTTCTCACCATCACCTTATAGTGCTCTTTGCGAGTTTTCACTAACAAGACTTTCTCATTTCAATTTCTCTGCTTACTGTCGCCTCAAGGTGCCCGTGTGGGTTTTCACCAATAAGACTCTCTCATTTCATTTCTCTTATTTTGTTGTATCAGATCCAAGTATCTGTTCCTCCAATTTTGAACATCTTTTACCGATTGATCGGAAGGATTTGAACAGGATTTGGGGTAAAAAGAATTTGGATTGAATTACAACTTTGGAACTATTCAGGCAGGATCATCGCCGAACCATTGTAACTTCTGCCCCAGTTTCAACCTTTGGGGAAATTTGGATTTTTATTTTTTTGATTTTTGATTTTTTTAAATATTTTTTTTCAATTTTTTAAGGTAGTAGGGTTTACATCGGAAAGTAAGACAATAAAGTAAAACATCTGGATCACACCCTGAGATAATCCGGACGCAGAAAGGATAGCAAGACTGGCTACCGAGACTCCCGTCTGATTGGGAACTTTCAGGATTGGCCACCATTTTTTGGCTTTTCTTCTGTCTCGGCAATGACTGCAATGGCCTTCAGTGCCGGATCAAATTCCTCATCTTTACAAATCATTCCGACTATTGGCCCGATGTTGTGGGCAGGCAACAGATTGTTGATCACATCAGGAGTTTCTTCATCCTGAAAAACAATTCTTTCAGCTTCAATCACATCTTCAACTGCCTTTTGAGGGTCCAACAGTCCTCCTTACTGTGTCCTACTGCTCCAGAGTGGTATTCACATCTAGCATCAGCTCGGTGCGAGGGGTACTTGGGGTTTGGCCGGTTTGGGGCCACTGGCTGCAGCAGACCTCGCCTGACTAGCTTTTGGAACAAGCCCAAGTATGATTCATCAATAGGGGGTGAAGTGATTCCTTTTAAAAGGCTCTTTTGGGCGAGGATTGTACTGGGGAACATTTGATTAGGGATTTTATGGAGCTTGGTAAGGATGGGCATTTCTGGGAGGTAGAGCTCTATTTTGTGTAGTTGTGGCCGCGTGCAAGGTTGCACGTTCATCACCGCATACCAACAAAACCAACCACCTGAACAGAACCTGGCTAATTTGCTCACACCAACAAACTTGTTAGTTTTGAGACATTTAACATACAGGAAATCGAACGTTGGGATGCAATGCACCTAACAGTTAAATGCTTCTACCGTGTGTTTGAACAGTTGCATGTTTCATTACGGCCTTAACTAACCCTTTCAGTATGTACCTCTTTTCTTTTATTTCTGCCCCTCTTTAATCACTATTGATTTTTTTTTCATTATTTCGCTTCTGTCGCTCTTTTATTTTTTGGCACTCTTTTTTTTTGTCGCTCTTTTCTTTCTTTTTCACTCAATTTTTTCTTTCTCTTTTTATTCAAATTATTTTTCACTCAGTTAATTTTATGGCTATGATCGAATCCGATGGGGATTGCCTACGTATCATGACCCCGCATGAATCAGATCTTGCGTAGTTCGGGAAGATCGAAAATAGAGTAAATAAACTAACTCCCTTTTTTGTTTACTTTTTATAAAACTCAGACCATGAAAGCTTTAATAAAAAGAAAAACATTTTATTTTTGAATTTTCGAAAGAAATGCTTTAAAAGAAGAAAGGAAATATTTTTTTTCGGATTTTTTTTATTTTAATTATATTTTGAAAGAAAGACTTCTAAAAATTTCATTTCTTTTGATTTGAACTTTGAGAATTTCAAAGTAAAAGGAAAATATTTTTGTTTGAATTTTCATTTGTTTTCTCTTTTTCTTCAAATTTGGATTTTGGATGTTGCCTCTTAATTTTTGAAAGAGGGACTTTTAAGGAAGTATTCTGGATTTCTAAGTTTTTTATTTATTTACAAAAGTACTTCTAAAGAAAAGCGAAAATATTTTTGGACTTTTCAAATTTTTTATGGACATTTACAAAAGAAAGACTTCTAAAGGAGAAAAAAATATTTTTGAATTTTTGTTTCTGATTTTTTTTGGATGTTTTTTTTGGAAAAATACTTCAAAATGAAGAAAACCCGTATTTTGGATTTTTATTCTTTTTGATTTTTCTTTTATTTCTTTTTCCATATGAAAGACTTCAGAAAGAAGGAAACTATTTTTGAGTTTAAAAATCTTTTTTCTTTTGATTTTTCTAAGAAAAGATTTCTAAAGAAAGAATTAAAAGAAAATATTTTTTTGGATTTTTTTGAAAATTGGGGTCGGAACCGATGAGGTTTGCCTACGTATCTCAAATCCGGTGAGAATCAGACCCGCGTAGTTCGGTCAGTTTTGACGCAACATGGGAAACATGGCACTTGAAGATTTTGGGCTCATTTGAAATGACTTTTCTTTTTTTTTTTTCAGAATTTCGGCAGAGTTTCAGAATTTTCTAAATACCTACCTCTCACCTCTTTTTTTATTTTTTGTTTTCTCTCTTTGTTTTTTTTCTCTTTGTTTTTTTTTGATTTTCTTTCCCTATTCTAGAAGCCGGTCAACATGCAAGCCGAAACAAAACAGATGCGCAAGTAGCACGTAAGATGCATCAGGTGGTCTTTTTTAATTTGGTTACACCTGTCCTAGACAGACCCAACCCCTGTGTTGAGTCTCCAAAGTCAAATGCACGTGATGCAAACAAACGTTCCTACTAGGGATCCAGCATGAGGCTATGTTATTCTAGGTTTAAAAACCTGGGTGTATTGTTCTAAACCTGGCTTACCCGAGCGGACAACTCGAGCCGAGGAGGGGCAGCGTACCAGAAATACAGAAGCTTCACCGGCTTTGCAACTTGTCCGAACCTTATTCTGAAATTGGGATAAGACTCTAACAGAAGAGAAGTTACACAAAGTGCACACTTCCCAGATGATTTAGAAGACTCAGAGAGAATAGGGTTTTGCAACAATTTATATACAATCCAAACAATATCAAAGCGGTAAAAATGGCATTTAGCACATTAGGCTCAACATGTAAAAATCAGATAAAACAAGCCAACTGTAACAGGTATTCTACGCTCGAATTCTTAAACGCTGAACCAAAGTTCAGGGTTTGCTTCCCCAGCAGAGTCGCCAGAGCTGTCACACCTCCTTTTTACACACCCGAAGGTATATATAAGGGAGTTTTTTCACTTTAAGTGACATTATTCGAAATGAGATTATTTATTTATCAGAGTCGCCACTTGGGATAGTTTATTTGGTGTCCCAAGTCACCTGTTTATTTTGAAATCCTAAATCGAGGAAAATTCGACTTTCCTTTTGAAGTCTGCGAACCAGAAATTCTGAATAAGGAATTCTGTTAACCCGAGGGAAGGTGTTAGGCACCCCCGGATTCCGTGGTTCTAGCATGGTCGCTTAAACTATTACAATTGGCCTATTATCTGATGTTAATACATGTTTTAGCCTATGGTATAATTTTAAATTATTAACCGCTTTAATTAATATTAGGAAGATTCAACGTTATTTAAAACACGTCTTTGAACCACGCCACATGAAATGCACCCGCGGTCCACGACACATTTTATTTAACGTTGTTGAGATTAAGATTTGGGTCACATGAAATGCACACCCGAGTTTAGGAAAGTAATTTTTTTTTAAATAGCGCGCCTAAAGCAACTACGCAATCTCGAGTTTGCGAGGGCCATGGAAAATTTGATTAAATGGCACGCCTCGATTTCTAAGGATCAAAATGAATTAAATGAGGGCCATGCATTTGAGATTTTATTTGGCACGGCTCACCTCGACTATTCTAACCAGAAGGGTTTCTAAAATAATTTTTGAGGGCCATAAATTGTACATTTGGCTCATATGGCACACCTCAAACTAATTTAGGGGAGCTAATTAATTAAAAGGCCATGGGAATTCAGAATTATCACTTAAAAGGGGTAATGTTCAAACTAAAACCCATTCATCAAAAAGTCTAGTGTCACGTTAAAGTTTAAACAATTAGTGGGCTGGAGTGTCAGGCTCAATCCTTCTATTGAGTGCATCGGACGTCCATTGCACGAAGAAAAAAAAAGAAAAATTGGGCTCACTTGAGGCCCAAAGGCGTAGATGCAAACAAGCTGGACATCATTTCTGAAGCAACTGGGCCACACGCTATAGCCCCATTGCATGATTCAAACACATAAAGTTGATTACAAATTATATTGTTTCATGTAAAATTAAGACAACTACTGATTATCTTTAAAACAAATACAAAGCACATTTTAGCGCCAATTTATCTTTATGATGAAGATACAATCTCACAACAACTCATTCACGATCATCTTGTTATCTAACATTTTTAAAACTATTACCACTTTTAACCAACAGCACTACATGATCTCAAAATAGCAAAAAACACCTACTAATCTAGACTCCAAAGGGAAGTTTTATATTCTAGCCTATGGTTGTCATTCTAGTAAGCTCAAAATCAAAAATCAATACCAAACGAACACTAACTTCAGCTGAACTAACACAGATCTAACACATATAACAAGACTGAAAATTTTGCTGCAAACATCCTTAATAGTCCTTTTTATACAAACAACAGACTCAAACTCATGTAGACCAAATGGCTAAAACCCATAATTTATCCAATATTACAAACCAGATTTAAAACTAAAACAGAAACAAGCAAACATGACAAAGGAAATCAAAATGACTACAGAATTGGATGATTTTCGAGAATGTAGGAAAACAACATTTAATAAACTGATATGTTCTAGATTTCAATTCAACCAAATAGCTTCGTGTTCCTCCATTTCACATGTCAAGGAGGTGAGAAATACCTGGAAATAAAAGAGAAACAAAAGAAGTGCAAAATCAGTAGACAGCAGCAGGAGAATAGAGCCCAGATTCGACAATGAAACAGTACCCCAAAAATCAAACCAGCTCAAACCCAGCTTTTAAATCCCAAAACTCAGACCATGTTACTAATGTGCAGGAATTTGTAGTTTGTTCAGTAGTTCTAAGCTAACCAAGTAGATCAGAAATCCAGAAAACCAAGCAGAATTTTGAGTAGTTTTTATCAAAGAAATGCAGGGAATATATTAAGGAGCAAAGATCGAGATCTGGCTCAGAATGTGGTAATGTTTCTTTTCAGAAGTATAGACTCAATGATTGGTTGACTCGGTAGTTGATTATGAATATCTAACAATCTCTTCCGTTGTGGCGGTATTGTAAGAGTTAGAGTAAGCCGGTGTGTGTCATGGGGTGCAATGGGAGCATCAGATTCGTGGAATTTCGACTAAGTTGATCAGAAAATGTTATTGTGGTCCAGTGAGTAAAATGATGCAGGGTGTGAATTCAGCAAAGTTATGCAGTCATGTTTGGGTACAGCATGTAATGATTGATACGGTGTTCGCACGATGGAAACAGGCCTGACAGAGAATTTCGGATGTTGGAATTAGGCTCTAAGGCCTATCTGCTTGAATAAAAGGGAACATCTTCAGAACTGATCGAGCTAATGTGCTCAACTGAGTGGTGGTAGCACGGGAAGGTGCATGAGAAGTTAACCGGTGATTTCAGACTACTTCAGTGTAGTTCTCAGCACGTTCGAGGACGAACGTATGTTTAAGTGGGAGACAATGTAACGACCCGACCGGTCGTTTTGAGCTCTAGCACTCCGTTCAGCAGCCTGAGGCCGTGAGCAGCTTCATTTCAGGTATTATGACTTGTGCGCGTGGTCGGAATTGAATTTCGGGAACTCCAGAGTTGATTTGGAAAGAGAATTCTCATTTCGGAAGCTTAAAGTTGAAAGAATGAACTAGGATTGCAATTTTGAGTAAACGAACTCGAAATCGGAATCTGAAGGTTCCAGCGGGTTCGTATGATGATTTTGGACTTGGTCGTATGCCCGGATCGGGTTTTGGATAACCCGGGAGCGTTTTGGTGCCTATTGTGGAAGTTAGCATTTTAGAAGAAATTTCATAAGTTTGGCTTGAAGTGCATTTCAGTGTTATCGATGTCCGTTTGGGATTTTCGAGTCTGTGAATAGCTCCGTATGCTGATTTTGGAGTTGGGAGCGTGATCGGAAGTGAATTCAGAGGTCTGTAGGTCATTATGGAGTCATTTGGCTAAATATAGAAATTTGAAGGTTTTGAGAAGTTTGACCGGAAGTTGACTTTTTGATGTCGGGGTCGGAATCCGGTTCCGGAAGTTGGAGTAGGTCCGTGATGACGAATATGACTGGTACGCAAAATTTGAGTTCAATCAGACGTGATTTGATAGGTTTAAACATCGGAAATAGAAGTTTGAATTTTTGAAGTTCATTGAGTTTGGATTGGGGGTCGACTAATGATTTTAGCGTCGTTTGATGTGATTTGAGGCCTCGAGCGAGTCCGTAACGTGTTTTGGGATTTGTTCGTATGTTTGGTTGGGGTCCCGAGGGCCTCGGGTGGATTCCGGGTGGTTAACGGATCTAAATTTGGATTTTTGGACAGCTGAAGGAATCTGGTTGCTGGTATTTTCGCTTCTGCGGCGGGTTGACTGCAGAAGCGACACCGCAAAAGCGGACAGGGAGCTGCAGAGGCGGGTTTTGGTCCAAGGCTTGAGGACCGCAGATGCGGTCAAGGTATCGCAGAAGCGGAACCGCATCTGCGGAGAAAGGGTTGCAGAAGCGGATGGGAGTATCTTGGAGAGGACCGCAGATGCGGTCAAAGTTCCGTAGAAGCGGGCCGCATCTGTGGGTGGCAAGTCGCAGAAGCGAGAAAGGGGTGTCTCAGGAAAGACCGCAGAAGCGGCCAAGGAACCGCAGGTGCGGAAACAGCTGGAGCAGTGACGTCTTTTAAGTTCGGGGTTGAGTTCATTTCAACCCCATTTTTCTTCCATTGGAGTCGATGGGTAGCAGCTTTGAGGTGCCATTTTCGTCGCTCATCATGAGGTAAGTAATTTATGCTAGCTTTGAGTTAAATATAAAGTTTATACATGGATTAGGCAAGGAAATTATGGAAAAATTTAGGTTTTGGTGGAAAACATAGGAATTGGCATTTCTTCGAATTTGACCACGATATTGAGTATGGAATTTAGTGAAAATTATATATTTGAGTTCCTAAGGTCATGGGTAATCTTTATCTTCAAAAAATTTCGGATTCCGGGCACGTGGGCCCGAGGGCGTTTTGGTCAACTTTTCGATCGAAGTTAGGAATTGCTATAAATTAGATTGTAATGAATATTCGAGCATATATTAATGGATTTGCGTAACCGTTGGCTAGTTTTGGAGCGTGGTGCATCAATTAGAGTCTTCGGAAGGGCGTGGAATGCCGGTTATGGATCTTCGGAGCGAGGTGAGTCTCCTTTCTAACCTTGTAAGAGGGAATTGTCCCCATAGGTGGAATAATTGATTATGTGCTCCTGTTTGTGGGAGCTACGTACGCACGAGGTGACGAGAGTCCGTGCGTAGCTACTATTATGCTATTGTCCGGGTAGTCTAGGACCCGAAAGCATGCTATACTTTGAATAATTGTAATCTTATGGATTGTTGAATCGCTTAAACCACATCAAAATAGTAAATGAATTTCTAACAAGATCTAAACCTCATTTTCGTAATTTGTTGAAAGAGAATTAGCTTTTCCTTGAATAATTGCCCCATGTTGGCTTCTTGATTGAATATCTCTATGTGTCTATTTTGGAACAGGCCGAACGCCTCGGCAGATTAAATAGATGCATCAATAGGCGCGTCGTCGACCCTCGGCAAGTGCACAGTTTATTTCTGTTGGATCGGGCCGTCACCTCGGTGTGGTTTGCGCATGTTATATTGCTACTTGAGAATTGTAAATGTGAAATTTGCCCTTCGTGGCTTGATATAAATTGATAAGATAATAAAGAGCAAACCTTGAAAATCCTTGATCATTTGTTGAAGGTGTTTATCTGTTTTCTGGCTTCGTGAATTAGAACTGCTATATAAATCCATGATTCCCTCACATTTTTAGTATATCGTCAATTGACCTCTAGTGAGTGTCGAAGTTGACCATCTCGTCTCTACTTCTTCGAGATTAGGCGGGATACTCATTGAGTACACGTTGTTTACGTACTCATACTACACTTCTATGCATTTTTTGTTGCACAAGTATATTTATTTCTAGCAGCCCACTGGGCGAAGCAGCGCGGATGATTTGGGGCTAGGTGAGTTGCACTATTCGAGGTGGCCCGCAGTTAGTATAGCCCTCTTCAGTACATTGTTTTTATTTCATGTCCATTGTATTCCGGACGGATGTTGTATTTTACTTCCTTATCAGTAGATGCTCATGCACTTGTGGCACCGGGTTCTGGGATAGTTTGAAGTATTGTATTAACTACTTATCATTTAAATTTGATTTGAGAATATATTCTTTAATATTGCTAAACTTGAAGGAAAATCATAGATTTCAGAAGTATTTAAACGAGAATTTGATTAAGTAACTTGGTTGGCTTGCCTGACAGTAGTGTCCGGTGCCATCACGACCCTTAGTGGATTTTGGGTTGTGACAACATGGTATCAGAGCACTAGGTTCCTAGGGTCTCACGAGTCATGAGCAAGTCTAGTAGAGCCTCGCGGATCAGTACGGAGACGTCTGTACTTATCCTCGGGGGGCTGCAGGACTGTTAGGAGTATTTCCCTTCTTGATTCCTCATCGTGTGATTTGATCCTTGGAGGTGTATGCCTTTAATTCATTCCTACTCAATCTTATGCGACGCAAAGCGCTTGTTATAAATCGAGAATTGAAGAATCATAACGGTACTTCTGAGGGCTTTTGGGCTAGGCACAAGTTGCCATGATGCCTATGAATGACTGTTCCGCAGTTGTGATATGATGGTAGGATGTTTGCCCACGTGTCGGGGCAGTAAATGACTTGAAGGGAGGTTTACTCAGTGCTTAATCAAGAGATTCAGTATTTTATTCCCGGCAGGGGAAAGGCAAGCGGACTAAGGATGGTCCGATGTGGGCTGGTGGAAGTAATGAGACTTGGTATTTGCAAGCGTGGTGGAGCTTTCTTCTATGATGGGGTGTCGTTGTCCTAATTGAACATACTAAGTTTGTCGGTGTTATGATCTGCTACAATTCGCCTTTGGGGCAAGATATTGTGAAATAGTATTGGAGATACAACTGTCAGATATCGCAGGGTGCGGAGGTTCAGGATTAAATCAGTATTCTAATGTTGACGGTTCGATAAAGATGACCTTCGAAAAGGTTTAAAGTTAGTAGCAATTGTGGGTTCAAGTGCCACGAAGATAGATTTTTATTTAAGACAGCCACTGAATATCAAAGGACGATGAAGGACATGTGGGAAGCGTCAGGCGGTGTTCAAAAATTCTAAAATGGCCAGGTATATGAAGCGAAGGTCGAGTAGTCGATTAAGGGGATGAGTTCCGCCAAAGTGGGAGAGTGGCGGAGTTGCATATGGGCTTTGCAGTGGCATGACCACGTACCTTAAGGAGAGTTTGGGGCGATCTGAGAATATTAGTGCTTGACTGTTGGGGTCTACAGATCTAATTTGAAGTAGGGATTCTTGTGCGGCAGGAGATTTAATATAACGGAAAGGAGCCGCTTAAATGAAGAGGGGTGCAGCATAACTTTGAATTGGAAGGATGTTGCCGCACATTTAAATGATGTCCACGAGGGGTAAATGGACCTGTGCAGCTGGAGAGTGAGCTCAGACTCAGGATGGGTTATTGATGTCGTAGTGATTGTACCCCGTGTAGCAGCGCTGGAAGATGTCGGGAATGATTTCTACAGGTAGTTCATCCCTGTGAGCAGGTTAGCGATCACGTGGTTGGCGAGCTTCTGCGAAGAATTCTATTGGTTATACAGCGAAGGGATCGGTCGTGCGAATGTTGTTGATGATTCTGAGTATAAAAAAGGGGTTTCTATAGTAAGATATCGAGCATGTTGGCAGTTGATTGCGCAAGGTTATGTCAATAGGAGATTAAGAATCCTGGTAAATTCCAGAGTTGTGTAATAGTGTGGGAGAGTTCCACCGCCTATGATGGGGTTGCATGGCTAACTACTTGCGAGGTTTCTGGTTATTAGCATATTGATGGGCTATTTCAGCAACGGGAAAAGACCATAAGTTGTAATTTGAGCAGAGGAATTATTAAAGGTGGGCTATCGTTGGCCTTATTGGCCATGTTCAGACTTGGGGAAGGATTCAAGATTGTGTTTGTAAAGATGCGGGTTCCAAGGGAAGGGATTCTGCCAGGTGCATCACCAATGGGGTATTCATGTGCTAGAAGATTTATGAAATTAATTATATTCGGGGCCAAGTCAGATCGGGTGGCTCTCAGTAACGGTTCTAATAGATTCAAAAGAGGTAAAGTATGGTGCCTAATGATTTCGAGCCTATAAGTACAGTTAAGAATCAAGCTTTGCAGCAGCTTATGAGTGGAGGCTCAGAATATTCTATGATGTTTTGACCTGCAGTATAGCACTTGAGAGGAAAATGAGAAGAGACTTCGGATTCGTAATAGGATTAGCAGAATGGTCGTGTTAGTCGAGGGTGCGAATATGCGCGCAAGGAAGGTATGAAGTAGTTCGCGTGATTTTAGACAACATGGTTTCGTGATTCAAAGTCACTCGAGATGGGTGCAGATGGAGTATATGATGTGTTGGATGGAGTTAGTATTATCTCTAAGGCAATCAAGGATAAATTGGAAGAAGGTAGATTGATTAGCCATAGTTGAATTTGGCATATTGATGTTAGTGGTCAGTTCCTTCAGCGTGATCGAGTTATGTGATTGATTTGTGATGGTACGTATCAGGCTTGTCAGCCACCGCAATTAATGTTATTCAGAAGCATTCTACTGTTATGGCTTGTTATGTGGAAATAGATTCCGGAAGCGTAATGGTGGCTTAGATCGCTACTTAGAGAGTTGCATATTCTACGATTATGAGAATTCACCTGTGTGATACCATGGATCTCCTGAAGTGAGTTCAGTGAAAAGCTTTTATGTGACGAAGTGTTAACCTATAGTGGTTCCGAAGCTATGATGAGAAACGAGTTTTATCGTATACTAGCATGTTAAGTGCAGTGACTGGCATGGAATTTGCAGTGAAGATCAAGGTAGCAGCTCGGTGTGGACAAGGATGTCACGAGCTCAGATGAGCAGCAAAGGAGTTTCAATGTTTAAGGTAAGTTGGTATTGTCTTCAGCGTCACCTGAGATTGGTGTTTTGTAAAAGGGGGGCATGTGTCATGGTTGATGGTTCTTGATCGCTTTTCAGCGTTAGTGCGGTCGGTGGTTTGGAGGTATGACCCAGTTATTTGTTATGGTAGGTTATGGGGGGTGTGTCCGACAAGAGGATTGTATAAGTGTGGCAGGTAGTCACCGGATTGATTAAAGACTTAAAACAAGTATGGAGGTGGTGATGATATCGTTACATTGAGAATATGTGCCTGGAAGGCACTCAGTTACTGAGCTGTGGACTGTGGATGAGTACTCCGGTCATGAGGGTTGTTCTTATGTGATATGAGAAAGGGGGGGTTATTATGGACTTTTGAAAGGTTATTAGCCTAGTTAGTGCAATTAGAAATTGGCTTGAGGTCGGTGGATGAATTTAAATGTGAATATGGGCTGTATGTCAGGCCAGTTGTGTTCATTTTGGTAAAGTGCTCCTTGTGGAGGAGTAGTCAGGGTGTTATTTCGCTGTCAGATATTTCGTATAGTGATACATTGCACCGTGTGAGTTGTGAGACGGCTTGAGAAATTGCTTACGTGTTGAGGATCCGAGTAGAAATGATGTTATATGAGCTAAAAGGCTCTTGGGATTCAGATTATATATCACACCTCAGTTGTGCTTGGGTTTCGTAGCTTATGGCGCTACATGTTTCCACAGGGATGTTATTATGCACTTAGCGTGCTTGTGACCGAAATTCGATATTTTATTGTAATGAGCAAATTTAGCTCGATGTACAATCTCATGATGTGAGATCTATGTTTGGATCGGGTTGCGCGCCGCAACAGTGTGATGTCGAGTGTAGTTTTCTACATGTTATTTTTGTACGTCTTGCTTCCTATTTTCTAAAGAAAGTCTGTATTAGTGCGGGAGTTAGGTAATTCCTTCCAGAGTTCGTTTTCATTGTGTCGTGTTTGAATTGGTAGCCTATCGGCACATTGTGGCGTCATATGTGACTTTGATTATGTCCGGGGTGGCTTATTGCCTGAGCAGTCCGTACCGGGTAAGATGGGATTATTGGATTCAAGATCAGTGCAATCTGACTATATGGAATATATTAAGGAGCAAAGATCGAGATCTGGCTCAGAATGTGGTAATGTTTCTTCTCATAAGTATAGACTCAATGATTGGTTGACTCGGCAGTTGATTATGAATATCTGCACATCTCTTCCGTTGTGGCGGTATTGCAAGAGTTAAGGTAAGACCGGTGTGTGACATGGGGTGCAATGGGAGCATCAGATTCGTGGAATTTCGACTAAGTTGATCAGAAAATGTTATTGTGGTCCGGTGAGTAAAATGATGCAAGGTGTGAATTCGGCAAAGTTATGCAGTGATGTTTGGGTACAGCATGTAATGATTGATACGGTGTTCGCACGATGGAAACAGGCCTGATAGAGAATTCCAGAATTAGGCTCTAAGGCCTATCTACTTGAATAAAAGGGAACATCTTCATAACTGATCGAGCTAATATGCTCAACTGAGTGGTGGTAGCACGGGAAGGTGCATGAGAAGTTAACCGGTGATTTCAGACTACTTCAGTGTAGTTCTCAGCACGTTCGAGGACGAACGTATGTTTAAGTGGGAGAGAATGTAACGACCCGACCGGTCGTTTTGAGCTCTAGCACTCCGGTCAGCAACCTGAGGCCGTGAGTAGCTTCATTTCAGGTATTATGACTTGTGCGCGTGGTCGGAATTGAATTTCGGGAAGTCCAGAGTTGATTTGGAAAGAGCATTTTCATTTCGGAAGCTTAAAGTTGAAAGAATGAACTATGATTGAAATTTTGAGTAAACGAACTCGGAATCAGGATCTGAAGGTTCCAGCGGGTTCGTATGATGATTTCGGACTTGGGCGTATGCCCGGATCGGGTTTTGGATAACCGGGAGCGTTTTGGCGCCTACTGTGGAAGTTAGCATTTTAGAAGAAATTTCATAAGTTTGGCTTGAAGTGCATTTCAGTGTTATCGATGTCCGTTTGGGATTTTCGAGTCTGTGAATAGCTCCATATGGTGATTCTGGAGTTGGGAGCGCGATCGGAAGTGAATTCGGAGGTCTATAGGTCATTTTGGAGTCATTTGGCTAAAGATAGAAATTTGAAGGTTTTGAGAAGTTTGACCGGAAGTTGACTTTTTGATATCGGGGTCGGAATCCGGTTCCGCAAGTTGGAATAGGTCCGTAATGACGAATATGACTGGTACGCAAAATTTGAGGTCAATCGCACGTGATTTGATAGGTTTAAACATCGGAAATAGAAGTTTGAATTTTTGAAGTTCATTGAGTTTGGATTGGAGGTCGATTCATGATTTTAGCGTCGTTTGATGTGATTTGAGGCCCCGAGCGAGTCCGTAACGTGTTTTGGGATTGGTTGGTATGTTTGGTTGGGGTCCCGGGGGCCTCGAGTGGATTCCGGGTGGTTAACGGATCTAAATTTGGATTTTTGGACAGCTGAAGGAATCTGGTTGCTGGTATTTTCGCTTCTGCGGTGGGTTGACCGCAGAAGCGAACAGGGAGCCGCAGAGGCGGGATTTGGTCCAAGGCTTGAGGACCGCAGATGCGGTCAAGGTACCGCAGAAGCGGAACCGCATCTGCGGAGAAAGGGTCGCAGAAGCGGATGGGAGTATCTTGGAGAGGACTGCAGATGCGGTCAAAGTTCCGCAGAAGCGGGACGCATCTGTGGGTGGCAAGTCGCAGAAGCGAGAAATGGGTGGCTCAGGAAAGACCGCAGATGCAGCATATTAACCGCACCTGCGGAACCGCAGAAGCGGCCAAGGAACCGCAGGTGCGGAAACAGCTGGAGCAGTGAGGTCTTTTAAGTTCGGGGTTGAGTTCATTTCAACCCCATTTTTCTTCCATTGGAGTCGATGGGGAGGAGCTTTGAGGTGCCATTTTCGTCACTCATCAAGAGGTAAGTAATTTATGCTAACTTTGAGTTAAATATAAAATTTATACATGGATTTAGGCAAGGAAATTATGGAAAAATTTAGGTTTTGGTGGAAAACCTAGAAATTGGCATTTCTTCGAATTTGACCACGATATTGAGAATAAAATTTAGTAAAAATTATATATTTGAGTTTCTAAGGTCATGGGTAATCTTTATCCTCAAAAAAATTTCGGATTCCGGGCACGTGGGCCCGAGGGCATTTTGGTCAACATTTCGATCGGAGTTAGGAATTGTTATAAATTAGATTGTAGTGAATATTCGAGCATATATTAATGGATTTGCGTAACCGTTGGCTAGTTTTGGAGCGTGGTGCAATAATTAGAGTCTTCGGAAGGGCGTGGAATGCCGATTATGGATCTTCCGAGCGAGGTGAGTCTCCTTTCTAACCTTGTAAGAGGGAATTATCCCCATAGGTGGAATAATTGATTATGTGCTCCTGTTTGTGGGGGCTACGTACGTACGAGGTGATGAGAGTCCGTGCGTAGCTACTATTATGCTATTGTCCGGGTAGTCTAGCACCCAAAAGCATGCTATACTTTGAATAATTGTAATCTTATGGATAGTTGAATCGCTCAAACCACATCAAAATAGTAAATGAATTTCTAACAAGATCTAAACCTCATTTTCGTAATTTGTTGAAAGAGAATTAGCTTTTCCTTGAATAATTGCCCCATGCTGGCTTCTTGATTGAATGTCTCTATGTGTCTATTTTGGAACCGGCCGAACGCCTCGGCAGATTAAATAGATGCATCTATAGGTGCGCCGTCGACCCTCGGCAAGTGCACAGTTTATTTCTGTTGGATCGGGCCGTCACCTCGGTGTGGTTTGCGCATGTTATATTGCTACTTGAGAATTGTAAATGTGAAATTTGCCCTTCGTGGCTTGATATAAATTGATAAGATAATAAAGAGCAAACCTTTTGAAAATCCTTGATCATTTGTTGAAGGTGTTTATCTATTTTCTATATTCGTGAATTAGAACTGCTATATAAATCCATGATTCCCTCACATTTTTAGTATATCGTCAATTGACCTCTAGTGAGTGTCGAAATTGACCATCTCGTCTCTACTTCTTCGAGATTAGGCGGGATACTCATTGAGTACACGTTGTTTACGTACTCATACTACACTTCTGTGCATTTTTTGTTGCACAGGTATATTTATTTCTAGCGGCACACTGGGCGAAGCAGCGCGGATAATTTGGGGCTAGGTGAGTTGCACTATTCGAGGCGGCCCGCAGCTAGTATAGCCCTCTTCGGTACAGTGTATTTATTTCCTATCCATTGTATTCTGGACGGATGTTGTATTTTACTTCCTTATCAATAGATGCTCATGCACTTGTGACACCGGGTTCTGGGATAGTTTGAAGTATTGTATTAACTACTTATCATTTAAATTTGATTTGAGAATATATTCTTTAATATATCTAAACTTGAAGGAAAATCATAGATTTTAGAAGTATTAAAACGAGAATTTGATTAAGTAACTTGGTTGGCTTGCCTGACAGCAGTGTCCGGGGCCATCACGACCCTTAATGAATTTTGGGTCGTGACATAAACGACCTCGGAATCGGGATTTGATGGTTCCAATAGGTTCGTATTATGATTTCGGACTTGGGCGTATGCCCAGATTGGATTTTGAAAGACCCGGGAGCGTTTTGGCACCTAATAGTGAAAGTTGGTTCTTGAAAGCTTTTAGAAGTTCTTTAAATTTGGTTTAGAGCGGGTTTTGGTGATATCGATGTCCAAATGGAATTTCAAGATCGGGAATAGTTCTGTAATGTCATTTAAGACTTGCACCCAAAATTTGGTATCGTTCCGAGTGGTATAAGTATGTTTCAGCACATTGGAAGTAGATTGAAGGACTTAAAGTTCATAAGTTTGATTCAATTGGTTTTAGGGTGTGATTCTTAGTTTTAATGTTGTTTCGAACGTTCCGAGGGTTCGAGCGGGTTTGTTTTATGATTCCAAACTTGTTGGTATGTTCCGGCGGGCGCCCGGGGGCCCCGAGTGTCAATCGGACGAGGCTCGGACCAAGTCGGAAAATTTAGCAAGAGCTGAAGCTCCAGCTACTGTCATAACCGCACCTGCGGTTGGTAAGCCGCGGGTGCGGTTGGAGCCTTGCAGATGCGGAACAAGGAGAGGAGTCCAGGCTCCGCAGATGCGACCCTTTTCCCGCAGAAGCGGATACCTGTCCGCAGGTGCGGCCCCAGCTGGCCCAGCTCATTTCCGCAGAAGCGGACGATCGTCCGTAGAAACGAGACCGCAGATGCGGTCAACGCACCGCAGGTGCGGAAATCGCATAAGGCAGTGAGTTCATTTAATACGGGACTCAAGCCATTTTCTCTCACTCTTTGGACGATTTTTGGAGAATTTTGAGAGGGATTTCCACCTAGCTTTTGGAGGTAAGTAATTCCTACATATTGTGAGTTCAATACATAAATTTTGGATAGATTCCAACATGAAAATTTGTAGAAAACATGGGTTAGATGAAAAACCTAGGGTTTGACAAGAATGATTTTTACCACGAAATTGACCATGGAAGTTAGTGATAATCATATATTTATGTGCCTTAGGTTATGGGTAATAACTTCCTTCGAAAATTTCCGGAATCCGGGCACGTGGGCCTGAGGGTAAATTTTAGGAACCTTGCCTTTGGGGTTGGGTAATCACTTTAATAGTTATAATATGAAGTTTTGAATCTATAATGATTGGTTTTTACACTATTTGAATAGTTTGGATTGTTCGGCTCTGGTTTGAGGGTTTGAGCTCATTCTTGAGTTTTGAAGTAGGCTTTGAAGCAAGGTAAGTCTCTTTTCTAACCTTGTAAGAGGAAAATTTCCCCATAGGTGAACTTAATCAATATATGATAAATTGTGGGGGGCTACGTACGCACGAAGTGACGAGAGTCCGTATGTAGCTACTATTCTTGTTATGTCTGGGTAGTTCTAGGCTTACACCATGCTTTGTGGGTACCGTTATCTGAATATAACAATTGATTTTCTTTGAATGGAACTAAGTTGAGGATTTGATGATTTCAAAGGTTTCAAGTAAATTATTATTTTGAAAAAAATTGAGGAAAATTTTGTTATATTTATATTTAACCGCGTCGCTGTATATTCCGCGAGCGGGGTGACTATTTTCACTACTTTCATGGGAGCGGGCCGTTCGCCCCTCGGCAGTGCACAGTTTACATTTATGTTGGATCGGGCCGAACGTCCTCGGTGGTATTTGTGTGTGATAATAGAATTGGAACTCTTTGTAGTTTTTATGAATTGTTGCTGGAAAGGTCACTTGTTATTAATAAAGAAAGTGCCTTGACTTCTTAAATATGATGTAAGGATTTTTCAGTTATTATCCTTGTTTGAGCTTGTTGTTATCTACATACATTATGGTTTAAGAATTTTAACTTCATATTATTATATTGTTGGCCATAGTAAGTGTCGGAGTCGATCCATCATCACTACTTCTTCGAGGTTAGACGAGATACTTACTAGGTACATATTTTTATGTACCCACGTTACACTTCTGTACTTGATTGTACAGGATTCGAGGCAGGTGCATCTGTGTGACGACCCGGCCCGTCGTCTCATGTGTTACCGCTCCGTTTCCCCCATTTTATGATTCTTCATGTTTTGTTATCGGTATGTGGTCTGTTAGAATTGATTTGGATTGGTTCTGATAAGAAATGAGACACTTAGTCTCTTTAAGGAAGGCTTAAGTTGGAAAAGTCAACTGAATGTTGACTATTGAGTTAGAGGGCTCGGATGTGATTTCCGGTGATTCGGTTAGCTTCGGGGGATGATTTGTGACTTAGGAGTGTGATCAGAATTGATTTTGGAGGTCCGGTGTAGAATTAGGCTTGAATTGGCGAAGTTAGTATTTTGGCGAATTCCGGTTGATGGGTGAGATTTTGATCTGAGGGTCGGAATGGAATTCCGAGAGTTGCTGTAGTTTCGTTATGTGATTTGTGATGTGTGTGCAAAATTTCAGGTCATTCGGACGTCGTTTGGTCGGGTTTTTGATCGAAAGTGCATTTCGGAGGTTTTGAGAAACTTAGGCTTGAATTCGATGAGTTTCGAGTAATTTGATGTTGTTTGAGGTGTTTTGATGATTGGAACAAGTTTGAATGATGTTATGGGATATGTTGGCATGTTTGGTTGAGGTCCCGAGGGCCTCGGGTGAGTTTCGGATGGTCAATCGGACCACTTTATGCCTTAAAAGATAGCAAAAAATTTGCAGAGAACTTTTGTTCTATGCGATCGCAGAGGGAGTCATGCGATCGCATAGAAGGATTTGAAGGGGTGTTGAATTTGTTCAATGCGATCGCGTAAAGCTGGTTGCGATCGCACAGTGTTGGATGTTGATGCATTGCGATCCCAGAGCATGTTTTGCGATCGCATAGGGTATTCTTGAGGGCTGGAAAATTTGTGCTATGCGATCGCAATAGCAAGGGCTGCGATCGCATAGGGTTAGTCAGTGGCCTGGGCTGAATGTTTTATATCATTTCATCCGCGATTTTGGGGCTCATTTACTCCATTGTTGATCTTTTTGGAAGCTTTTTGAAGGAAATTGAAGAGGGAATCAAGGAGAATCGATTGGAGGTAAGATTTTTGAACTTAAAACTCGTTTTTTTTGTGAAATCCACCTAGAAATTCATGGAATTAAGCCAAAAGTGGAAGAACTAGGGCTTGAGTTTTGGGATTTTTAAATTGGAATTTGAAGGGCATTTGAGGTCGGATTTGGGAGTTCTTGGTATGTATGAACTCGTGGCGAGATGAGGAATCCATTGATGTGAATTTTATAATTTTTCGAGAAGTGGGCCCAGGGCTCGGGTTTTGCTAGTTTTGAGATTTTTGCTATTTTTCGATTGTTTTCGATTGGGTATTGTTCCCTTAGCATATTGTGATGTATTCGCTCTGATTTTGGATAGATTCGACGCGCGTGGAGGCCGATTTGAAGGGCAAGGCGGCGCGAGCTAGAGATTTCACCGGTTCGAGGTGAGTAATGATTGTAAATGATAGTCTGAGGGTTTGAAACCCCGGATTTGCATATCACAGTGCTGTATTGAGGTCACTTGCACGCCGGATAGTGAGCGTGGGGTAGAGCACCGTTGGGGATTGTGACTTGGTCCGTCCCGATTGATGAAATTACTACGTATTTGACTGAAACTACTTGTTATCATCATAATTTGGGCTGATTGCCATGTTTGGGCTTCGTGCCAACTATGTGAATCCTTCAGGGATTGATATCACTGTTTTCGCATTACTTTGCATATTATTTGATCTCGGTCCAGGGTATTAATACTGTTTTGCAAACTCAGCCATTTTTCTAAGATTTGAAAATTCAAACAATATTTTATTGACGTTTTGAGCTGAGAACCATTATTTTGATATTGCCCAAGTGGCTTATGTGCATTTCTGGACTGAGCATGGATCGGGCTGCGCGCCGCAGCAGTGTTATAGTGATTTCTGGATATATGGATGGCTCGGGCTGCGCGCCGCAGCGGTATTGTATTGATATTGAGGCCGAGGGCCTGGTTGGTGCCACGAGATGGCTTGATTATTTGTGCTTGGGCTGTAGGAGCCCCTCCGGAGTCTGTACACACCCCCAGTGAGCGACGTCGACGTTAAATATGGATGGCTCGGGCTGCACGCCGCAGCGGTCATATGCATTGCATTGCACTCATGCATTTATTCCTATTTGTATTATTTGTCATGGCATTCCAGCACTCGCATTTCATTGGCTTCTATGCTACATCTTGTACTGCTTACCTGATACCCTGGTGTTATTTGTTAATGGAGTGTTGTGCCCGAGGGGCTGACTTGCATTATCTGTTTCGCATTCATTGGCTTAACTGTTGGAAAGAGATATTTTCAAAAGAGGTTTTAAACTGAGTCCAGATATTTCTAAAGATTTTTCACGGTTTCACTGTTTTTCTCAAAGGGTTACACTGTTCTATATAGCATGGTGGCTTGCTTTACGTGGTTTCTTGCTGCTCAGTTATTATTTACCTTTATTACTCACTGAGTTGGAGTACTCACTTTACTCCCTGCACCTCGCGTGCAGATGCAGGTATTGGTTTACCCGGTAGCGGGTTTGAGCTGGTTGAGGATTGGCTATCGTAGCTGAGCAAGGTGACCGTCAGCGTTCGCGGCACCGGACTTCTTTCTTTTAATTCCAGATTTTTATTCTATGTATTATAGGCTTTATAGTTGTATCAAAAATCCTTCTAGATGCTCGTGACTTGTGACACCCCAATTTCGGGCTGAGTCGGGATGGGATTTCCTGCTTTATCACGTTTATTCCGCAATATGATTTTTTTCTTTATTATCTATGATTCAGACTTACTCATGCTAAGTAACTGTTAAAAGAGGCATTGTTGTTCTGTTGGTTGGCCTTGTCTTCACGAGGGGCGCCATCACGACCGGGTTTGGGGAATTGGGTCGTGACAATCTGGCAATCAGTCCGGCGCGTAGACTTGACTCCTCAGTTTGAGATTTCCTGGTGAGCTGCTCTTTTGACCCGTTCTACAGCAGCTGGAGTCTCTCTCTTATGTCCTTACTTTCTTGTCTATCCCATTCCAGACAGTAGGATAGGATGATTTTGTATATTCTACTAGATTGCCCACATACTTGTGACACCAGGTCTTGGCACATGCACTAATAGACCTATGATTTTGGTTTACTTACATGATTACGATTCGTATTTATTGCTTACAGTTAATTATGCTTAAATTTTAAACTCCTAAATTTTTATCAAATAAGAAGAAGTCATCACTTGCTAATTATTTAAAAGGGAATTCACTAGTTGATTAGTGTTGGCTTGCCTAACAATAGTGTTGGGCTCCATCACGGCCTAATATGGAATTTGAGTCGTGACAGATCCACTACGAGGCCGACCTTCGATGCAACTCCCTGGTCTCAGTCAAATAGTAAAATCGGGTGGGCCCGGTTTTAACCGTATACAATACTTTTAAATTTTAAATTATAAGGATAATTTTTTAAATAACTCTTTATGTTTAAAAGAGGAAGCTATTTGTTATCTAATTTTCACATTTTGGTATACATGATTTGAATTTTTCAAAGAAAAATTATTTATTTGATAGAGTTGATAATTGTGAATGCTATGTTACTTTTAACTATATTAGTCTGATTATTTTAATCACGTATGACAAAAAATTAATAGTAGATAAAATAAACTGATATATATATATATATATATATATATATATATATATAGAACTTAGGGATTTTACTTGGTGGCTAAGTTATTCTTTCCCTATAAATAGAGGGGTCATATTCCATTGTAATTCATCCTAAAGTAATAAGAATTATCTCTCTCTCTTTTTCTTGCAATATTCTTCTTTATTGTTTCCTTACACGTTATCAGCACGAGACTCTACCGTCTCAAGAAGCTCTTTGATAAGATTAAGGTATAACTTTTCTCCTCTTTTTAATTATGACTGACATTATGAAAAGAAAGTTCGTTTCCCTTGAAAATTCGGGCAAGAACTATATGACATGGGTGTTGGATGCTGAAATCCATTTAGATGCAATTGGTCTTGGAGACGCCATTAAGAATAAAAATAAAGCATCTACCCAAGACTGCGCTAAGGCCTTGATTTTCTTGCGACATCGCCTTGATAAAGGGTTGAAAATTGAATATATCAAAGTCAAATATCCACTTGTTTTGTGGAATGGCTTAAAGGAAAGATATGATAACTTAAAGTTGGTCACTTTTCCACAAGCACGATATGATTGGGCTCATCTGAGGCTCCAAGACTTTAAGTCCGTTTCTGAATATAATTCTGTTACGTTCAGAATTACTTCTAAATTGAAATTCTGTGGAGATACTATCACTGACTATGATATGCTTGAAAAAACGTTCACAACGTTTCATGCCTCCAATATGGTCTTGCAACAACAATACCGAGAGAAAGGTTTCAAGAAGTACTCTGAGTTGATTTCTCTTCTCCTTGTGGCTGAACGAAATAACGTATTGCTCATGAGAAATCACGAAAATTGACCCACTGGGTCTACACCATTGCCTGAAGTGGATGAGGTGTATTCCCATTATGCTAAGCGTGGAAAAGGCCGTGGTCGTGGCTGTGGCCGTGGCCGTGGACAAGGAAGAAATTTTTCTTGTGTTAATCACCCCCCAAAAGAAAAATAACCACCAAAGTGGAAAGGGAAAGAAGAGAAGCCAGAGGCAAATGGTTCAGAAACTGAATGCTATTTGGGTGAGCTTTATCAAGCATCTCTAAAGAATAAAGGCTCTGAAACTAATTATCTATGATAATAAATTTGACATCACCCACTTGGATGTGGCAGATCTTTTTCAGCACCTTGATGGAAAAATAGACCACATGATCGGTGATGGATCCGTGGTTAAAGATGATTGAGCAATTTGATTTTTTTTATTTTTGCATATTTGTAGTAGTTAGAGAATAAAAATCATGTAATCATAGTTCTTTACATGAGTAGTAGTCATTAGTATCAATTAGTATTGATTTATGAATTAGTGTTAGTTCGTTTTGATTAAATATAGTTCTTGTATTCGTTTTAAATAATATTTCAGTTTGCTTAGTATTCAAGGATTAATATATTCTTTTATTAAAGTAACGTTATGATGTGAAAAGAAAATTTAATTGCTGATATGGGCTTCGGCTTTTGCTTTCTTTGCTTTATGTTTCGATTCTCCATTTTCTTCTTGGCCTAGGGTTTTGCAGCTACTCCTCTGTTATAGAAACAAACAGAGAACGCGACTAGTCCCGATCTCTCTTTTAATTTTGCTAAACATGTTGATTTGATTGATTGTCGGTTATAATATCGTGATTTTGTGATTGTCGGTTATAGTATCAGTTTAACTAATATCAGTTACACGTTCTTAACTCAATGGGAATGATAGTTGTTTCCCTGTGCAAAAAGTAGCATATGAATAGTATATTTTAACTTGTATAACATTTATGCAGTATAATAGTTTTACTTTCTGTTTAATGTTAGGTAAATGTGTACTGTATACATGTTCGTTGATGTTTCTTTTTCTTATGGCGTTAATTCTTTATTTCACTTTTTTTATTCAGCGAAATTTGATAATACTTCACTTTCCATGAAACTTCTTTGGACCGTAAGTACATAGGATTTTATAGAATTCGATCTTGACAAGTACAACTCGTACGTTAGACACCCACTAAATTTGTTGTAGTTGTATTAGTCATATGAGAAGTGTACTTATAATTACATTATTTTTAGTTACCTAATTATTGTATCATAACGAGAATTTGTTCGAAATTGCATTAAAAGGTTATTATTGAATCATTGGTTTAACTTTGTTTTCTTTTCTTTTTTTGTGAAAATACTAATGTTTATTCACATATTTCTTTTGTATGTCAAACCATGGGAAGAAAATATGGATATCTCACAACACAAACTTGGATCAAGTTCAATTGTAAAAATGTTTGTTTGGTTGATTCATGTACGACACATGCAATATTCAAAGAGAAGAAATATTTCTCTCATTTAAGTACGTGTAAGGCAGATGTTATTATAATTTTTGGTAGTAGTAATTTAATTGAAGACTCTGGAAGAGCTACTATAACTCTGCCTAAGGGAACAATGCTTATCGTAGAGAATGCAATACTCTCCTCCAAGTCCAAGATGAACTTGTTGAATTTTAAAGATATCCACCGAAATGGATGTCAAATTGAGACAATAGATGAGAATAATCTTGAACATCATTACCAAGAATGTCTCTGGGCCACAAAAGGGTTATTGAGAAATTCTCATCTTTATCTTGTGGCCTGTATTGGACAAGAATTAGTGCAATTGAAGCACATTCTACCATAATCCAAAAGATTACTGATTCCAATATTTTTGTACTTTGGCATGATCAATTGGGACATCCCGGATTAATTATGATGAGACAAATTATAGAAAACTCAAATGGGAATCCATTAAAGAATTTAAAGATTCCTTTAAATAATGAATTTTCTTGCACTTCTTGTTATCACGGCAAGTTAATTATTAGACCATCACCAACAAAGGTTGGGATTGAGTCCCCTGCATTTTTGGAACGTATATAAGGGGATATTTGTGGACCTATTTACCTACCTAGTGGGTCATTTAGATATTTTATGATCTTAATAGATGCATCTTCTAGATGGTCTCATGTGTGCCTATTGTAATCTCGCAACCTGGCGTTTGCAAAATTAATGGAACAAATAATCTGATTACGGGCACAATTTCACGATTATCCAATTAAGCCTATTAGACTTGATAATGCTGCTGAGTTTTCATCCCTAGCATTTAATGATTATTGCTTATCAATTAAGATAAAAGTGGAACATCCTGTAACTCATGTTCACACTCAAAATGGCCTTGCAGAGTCTTTAATTAAACGTCTGCAATTGATAGCAAGACCGTTACTCATGAAAACGAGACTACCCACTTCTATTTTGGGGTCACGCCATTTTGCATGGAGCATTGCTAGTTCGTCTCAGACCGACAAATTATCATAAATATTCCCCGTTGCAATTAGTTTTGTGTCATGAACCTAATATATCCCATTTAAGAATATTTGGATGCGCAGTATATGTGCTTGTAGCACTGCCATATCGCACCAAAATGGGTCCCTAAAGAAGGTTAGGAATATATGTTGGATTTGAATCGCCCTCCATTATTCGCTACCTCGAAACATTAACGGGGGATTCGTTCACTACACGATTTGCAGACTGTCGATTCGATGAGACGCTTTTCCCAAAATTAGGGGGAGAAATTGGTGAAGCCAAATGAAAAATTTTGTGGAAAAATCCATCATTATCTCATCTTGATCCACGTGCCTTTATTTGTGAAAAAGAGGTGCAAAGATTATCCATTTGCAGAGAATAGCAAATCAAATGCCAGACACTTTTACGGATCTGAAAAGGATAAAAAAAATAACATAACCCTGCAGAGAATGTTCCAATATGTGTTGATGTCCCTATCGGACAATCTTCTAGTGTCATAGCTAATGAGTCAAAAGCACGCCTAAAACGTGGCAGACCATTGGGTTTTAAGGATCAAAATCCTAGAAAAGGAAAACTGACACTATGAAAGAGTCTCGTGAAGAAATCCACGATTTAACAAAGTTTGAGATTCATGAGGAAACCAGTGAGCCCGAGACTCTAGAAAATAAGGAACTATCAATAAATCCAATCGATATTGAGACAAATTTAAATCGAGTGGATATAGTGGCGGATTATGTCTTTGCATATAATGTTGCATCTAGCATTATGTAAGCTAGTGAGGATCTTGAACCTCAATCTGTTGGAGAATGTCGACAAAGACTTGATTGGCCAAAATGGCAACAAGCAATCGATTCAAAGTTGAATTCACTTGCGAAACGTGAAGTTTTTGGGTCTATAGTCCAAACACCTAATGGTGTTAAGCCTGTTGGCTATAAATGGATCATTGTACGCAAGAGGAATGAGAAAAATGAGGTACAAAGATATAAGTCACGCCTTGTTGCACAAGAATTTTCACAAAGGCCTGGTGTCGATTATGAAGAGACATATTCACCCATTATGGATGCTATAACGTTCTGTTATCTCATTAGTTTTGCTGTCCACGAAAAGCTTGACATGCATTTAATGGATGTGGTTACCACCTACCTTTATGGCTCACATGATAATGAGATATACATGAAAATTCCCGAGGGATTTAAAATGCCTAAAGCACATAATTCAAAGTCCCGAGAAATGTTTTCAATCAAATTGCAAAGATCTTTGTATGATCTATAGCAATCAGGACGTATGTTGTATAATCGTCTTAGTGAGTATTTATTAAAGGAAGGTTATATATATGATGCCATTTGTCCATGTATATTTATAAAGAAAACATCGAAATTTGTTGTACTGGCCGTATATGTCGATGATAGAAGCCTGTTGGAACTCCTATAGAACTCCAAAAGGCAATTGATTATTTAAAGAAGGAATTTGAGATGAAAAATCTCGAAAAGACAAAATTATGTTTCGGTTTGCAGATTGAATATATGGAAAATGGGATTTTTATTCATCAATCTGCCTACATAGAAAAGGTATTGAAACGGTTTTACATGGATAGAGCACATCCATTAAGTACTATGATGGTTGTTCGATCACTTGATGTGAATAGGGATCCATTCTGACCTCAAGAGAAGAATGAAGAGCTACTTGGTCCTGAAGTACCATATCTTAGTGCAATCGGTGCACTAATGTATCTTGCTAATACAACAAGGCCTAACGTAACTTTTTCAGTTAATGTCTTAGCAAGATATAGCTTGATTTACGAGAGATTCATAAAAGGAGATAGGACAAAGCACATTTCACCAAAGTCCGGCTGAGGCAGCTTCTCTTACATGGACTCAGTTCTCAGACATGTTTTTGCACGAGTATGCTCCTCAGAGCCTCAGGGACGCATGGCGTGTGGAGTTTGAGCAATTGCGCCAAGGTGCTATGACTGTTTTAGAGTATGCAGTCCGTTTCAGTGACTTTGCTAGACATGCACCGGCCTTAGTATCTACAGTTTGAGAGAGGGTTCGTCGGTTTATTGAGGGACTCCATCCCAGCATCAGGACTAGCATGGCCCGGGAGCTAAAGATGGATATCTCGTATCAGCAGGTGGTGAGTATTGCTAGGAGAGTGGAGGGCATGCTGGCTCGGGATAAGGAGGAGAGAGAGGACAAGAGGTCTCGAGAGTCTGGCCATTATTCTGGTGCCCGTTCCCCAGCTATAGTTCGTCATCTTGTTCATTCAGCTCTTCCAGATGCGAGTGGTATTTGGGCTATTCCTAGGCCTTCGGAGCCTTATTATGCACCTCCAGTATCTAGTGTGCCTCCTACACTGAGTGCTTTCAGTGGTCAGTCCAGCAGACCTGGTCCGAGCCAGCCACAGCTGCCACGCCCTCCTAGAGCTTGTTATGAGTGTGGCGACACTCGCCACATGGTGAGGGGTTGCCCCAGACTTAGGAGGGGTGCGCCTCCACAGACTTCTCAGCCACTACGTGCTCCAGAGGGTTCCCAGGCTATGATTACGGCCCCAGCTGCCACTCCACCTGCTCAGACAGCTCGAGGTGGAGGTCGGGGAGGTAGAGGTCGCCGTAGAGGGGGAGGCCAGGCCTAATACTATGCCCTTCCTGCTCATACAGAGGTTGTTGCTTCTGATTCTGTCATTACAGGTATTGTTCCAGTCTATCATAGAGATGCATCGGTTCTATTCGATCCAGGCTCCACTTATTCCTATGTGTCCTCTTATTTTGCCCCGCATTTGGGTGTATCTCGGGATTCTGTGAGTTCCCCTATATATGTGTCTACTCTTATGGGAGATTCTCTTGTTGTGGACCACGTGTATCGGTCGTGTTTGATTACTCTTAGTGGTTTTGAGACCAGAGTTGATTTATTATTGCTCAGCATGGTAGATTTTGATGTTATCTTGGGCATGGACTAGTTGTCGCCCCATTATGCCATTCTTGATTGTCACGCCAAGACCGTGACACTGGCTATGCCAGGCTTGCCGCGATTAGAGTGGAGGGGTACCTTAGATTACACTCCTAGCGGAGTTATTTCTTTTCTTAAAGCTCAACGAATGGTTGAGAAGGAGTGTGACGCGTATCTAGCTTATGTGAGAGATTTCAGTATTGATACCCCTGCAGTCGAGTCGGTCCCAGTAGTGAGGGATTTCTCTGATATGTTTCTAGCTGATCTTTCGGGCATGCCACCCGATAAAGATATTGATTTTGGCATTGATTTGTTGTTGGGCACTTAGCCCATCTCTATTCCTCCTTATCGTATGGCCCCTCCCGAGTTGAAGGAGTTGAAGGAACAGTTACAGTAATTGCTTGATAAGGGCTTCATTAGGCCCAGTGTGTCATCTTGGGGTGCTCATGTCTTGTTTGTGAAGAAAAGGATGGTTCTAGGCGTATGTGCATTGATTATCCCCAGTTGAACAAAGTTACAGTGAAGAACCGGTATCCTTTGCCTTGTATTGATGACCTATTTGATCAGTTAGAGGGTGCCAGAGTGTTCTCCAAGATTGACTTGCGTTTAGGTTATCATCATTGAAGATTTGGGAGCCAGATATCCTGAAGACTACTTTCAGGGCTCGGTATGGTCATTACGAGTTCCATGTGATGTCATTTGGGCTGAACAACACCCCAGCAGCATTTATGCATTTGATGTACAGTGTATTTCGGCCCTATCTTGATTCATTCGTCATTGTGTTTATTGACGACATCCTGGTGTACTCATGTTGATACCCAATTTTTCTCATATATTTTAATACATAAACATACTTTCAAAATAGCATATCTGCAGTTATAAGCATGCATAAGCATTTTATAATTTTTACTATAATTTTAAATGCTTTCAAATTGATTTATTTCTTCCCTTTTTACTTATAAAATTTCCAATAATTATCCTTCAAATTATTCTGTGGTGATCTAGTCTTCTAAATTCTATATTTATGCCAAAATATTGCTTAAATATTTTTTGTGCATTTTTATAATCGCATTTACATTTTTTAAGCTAATTTGCATATATTTGCAATACTAGCCCTATTAATGCATAATTACATTGTTGATGCATAAAATAATCTTTTATATTTTTAAAATGTTAAAAAACTATTTTAAATCATTTTAGTACACGAAATTTTTTTTAGACATCATTTATTATTTCTTATAAATTATATAGTATTAAAATGGCTATTTAAAATATGGCCTAATTTTATTTCAATTTTATCCCCAACCTAACCCAGTTACCAGCCCAGTACTCAATTAAATTACCCGGCACACACCCCAAATACCCGATCCGGTCCCCCACACCCTTTAATCCCGACCGTTGATCATAAAGATCAATGGCCACCATCAACCCTTCCTAAATTAAACCCAAAAGACCCCCAAACCCTATCATTTATATACACCTGCCGCCCTGAAAGCCCCTCTGCTCTCAAACGCTCTCAACCTAACCCTAGTCCAATCTTACTGACCTTCATCTATGGCTATCTCCGGTGACTTCTCATCACCCCCAGGCCTCCAATGGCCTCTCTCATGTCATTCTTGCCATCTCTAAGGCCCTCAAGGGACCGAAGCGATGTCGACTTGCATCAAGGGTTCATCTCTCGCCTGTTCCAGGCCATTCCGGTGTGATTTTGATTGAGATCGTCCTATATTAGCTACGATGTATGGTTTTCTAAACAGGTTTCTTCATCTCTGTATGGTTCTCTTCGAAACCCTAATTTCTTTTCTAAAACCTCCTAGATCTGTATAGATCTAAGGTGATTTGTGTTTGTTTCATGTGAGTTTTACAATAGCCTTGAAATTCTTTACAATAATCGTATGATTTCAAGTGATTTTCATCTTTTTCTAAAAATTAGGGTTTCCGAAATTTCTTTTTAAAATTTGTTTGATGATTTTTTGTGTTTAAACTTCTGCTCCTCATACATTTTGATTAATTTTATGAACCTTCTACAACCCTAGCCCATTTGTACTAAAAACCCTAATTTTTGGGGTTCTTCGTTTGGTTTCTGGATATTGGTACATTTAATTGCGTTCTTGTCTTGGGTTCTTGTGACTTCTCGTGATTTTCTTGTCCTAATATGCTTCTACAGAATTTTCCTAGTTCGACCTTTCACCGATATTGTGTACTTGTGTTCACACTGACCATTCATGCAAGACTTGTATACTTCTCCTTCAATAAGTGTTGTTTAACTTTTGTTTTGTTAAAATTATGTATCGATTCTTGACTACTCATGCTCTACCTCATTTTTATATGCTAAGCATTGTTGATACCCAATTTTTTCTATGTATTTTTGTACCCAAAATACTTCCAAAATAGCATACGTGTGCATATATAAGCACACCCATGAGTTTTGGTATCTTTCATGATTTTTAAACCAATTTATTGCCTGTTTTAATACCACAAAAATCCAAAATTATTCCCAAATTATCATTTTTGGTGAGTAACTTATTTCATTCTCATGTTTACACCAAAATATAAGTAAGATAATTTTTGCATATCTTTTACAAATTCATTTGGCATTTTTAGAGCTAAATTGCATATAAGTGCAATCATAGCCTATCTTGTAATTTTTAGCATTTTATAATTATAAAATTAATCCCAGCATTTTTAAATTAATATTTATACAGTATTTATTTACCCAGTACTCTTAATTTACTTATAAAATTGTGTTACTATTTTATAAAAAATTAAAAAGGGAAAATTGGCTATTTACGATTTAGCCCCAATGCATTTCAATTATAGCCAACTTGAAAACCCAATTCAGCCCCAATTTGAGCCCAAATCACCCCAGCCCAATTACCCAATCAACCCGACCCAGTACCCATTAAATCAAACCCGCCGCTTTCTTTTAATCTGAGCCGTTGATCATTTTTGATCAACGGCCCAGACCTCCCCTTTCCTTTTTAATTTCAAACGACCCCAAACCCTACCCCATTCCTCACAATACGCCGCCTCTGAATCCTCCTCTTTTCTCAACTCTCTCTCAACTCACCTCAAACCCTAGCCGCCGCCTCTCACCGAAACCCTAATCCATGGCTTCCCAGACTCATCGGAGGCCTATACCGGCCTCCCATGGCTTCTATGCGCTCATCTCTGAGGTCCTATGACCAGATCTTGAAGGGGTCTCGACCAAGCCGTTGCTCGATGGCTATTCTCCGGTCGCCTTCAACCTCTGTCCGGCCAGGCATGGCCATTCGAGCTCGATCTTCGACTATCCTACCTAGATCTAGAGTTTCCAAAGCCTTTCTTATCGCCTGGGTTTCTTATGAAACCCTAGCTCTAAGGTTCCTTCTATTTATTTCTTAGATCTGCTCCAAGATCTATGTGTGTTTGAACTTTCTGAGCATGTTTCTCAAAGTTTCCCCAATTTTTTGCTTTCAAAACTCTATGTTCTTTTAACTATGGTTTTAGGTTAAGTTATTTCGCAATTCCTCTTTTATTCTTGGCACGTTTCTGACTTTGTTTGTTTGTTATCCTTATCTGAGTAAGCATGTTGACAACCCAAATTTTGTGATTGTTTGAGTCTGTTTGGTAAGATTTCATTCGATTCATACGCTGAGCATCTCTAGGTTTGTTTGATGTTAAAAACCCTAATTTCGGGAATTTATTCGAGTTCATGAGACTATCTGTTTGGTTTACTGAAAACCCTAATTTTTAAGGTTTTCACTTGGGACTCTGAAATGGCTTGTTGTTTCACCTATTTTGTCGTCTCTAAACTCAACTGATTTGAAAACCCTAGTCTCTTTGGGAGGCTATTCAAAATCCTGTGAGGTTGTTTGTGCATGCTTGTATGTTTGAAATTATTCAACTTGATGCCTCGTTTCAACATTTCTTTTCTATATATGTTCTACGTTTGTGATTCTCACTCGACTCTCTGCATGTTTTCGACTCCTTCTCTCTCTATTGCACCTTGAAGCCTAACTAACATGCTTTGAATGTATGCTCTATGCTACTGTTGCATGATGTTTCTTTTGCCATAACTTAGCCTCACATGTCTGCTATTTGTGCATGCATTATATACTGAGTACCTCCCGTGATTTATTTAACTCGAAATTGATTTCAAAAAACTTTTCCTTCCTTGAGATCCTGATTTTACTAGCCTGTCAAAGTCTAATTGATTCATTTTCCTTTGATTGGCCCCACTGAATCTTTCCAAAATTAATTTCAAATCCTGTACTTAGACTTAATCGCCTATTGTATGACTTTACTATTTCTTTTATGGCAACAACCATTCTGCTTGCAAGGCTGGTTCTCCTTTCCTTATTTGGATACGGTTAGTATCCGTTTGAATAAGAATTCCCTGATTAAAGAGGAGTCTTATACTAATTGATTCTGATTTGTGACCATGCCATATTTGTGTTAGATTTGTACTTGTTACCTTATTTCTCTACACGTTTTAAAAGCTATAAATATCTCCTCCCTTTTTCTTTGAACACACGAACACAGAACGCAATCGGAGTCCACAAGTCACTCTCACTTAAAAACTCTTTCTATTTTACTTGTGCTACTGTAGACTTTGTTTACTCTACTTTCTCCTGCGCTCTTTTGCTTCTCTACTGGTATGTCTCAGTTAGTTTACATGTCTCCACCACAATGTTTTTACTTCTGCCCACTTCTGTCCAATTCTTTAGTTGACATTTGTTTCTAGCATATTGTAACATGTTCCCCCCCCCCTTCCTTTGTAATTCAGCATTTAAATTATGTATACATCCTGTCAGTTGTTTGTCATGAATTTGATACTTTATGAATCCCAAACCCTCATACCCCTTTATAGGTGAGTTATGGTTCGGGGCATGACAATACTCTAATATTGTTGTCCATGATTCTGGATTGGATTCTTTGAATCCCAAACGCAATCAGTTCCCATTCCCTTTACCCCTTTGTGTTGTTAAGCTTTAGACTTGGGTCTGGCAGTGTCCTAATCACTGTCCTGACTCTGGTCTGACCTTCAAGGGTCTGCTCTTAATGTGTTTGACCAAGCAGGTGGTCAGGGGTATGCGAGCCTACTTTGTAGCTAGGTATGACCACCACCTGTCATGGCCCCCCAATTCCCTTTCACTTTGCACTTACTCTTAGCTATAAGTTCTGTCCCTCTGTTGCAAGTCATGCTTTAGGACCCCCGAGCTCCCTCTGAACTTGGATGCATGAGAGTCGGCTCTTCCACACTGCACTATTCTAGTTCTAGTAGTATCCTGGGTGTAAGGAATGCCTGGAATCCCTAAGATTCCTTGGAACTTTGAAGCACCTTGGATAAAGAGAAGGCTTTGGAAATCTGGATCCCGGAAGTGGTTCAATCGCATGTTATTAGACATTAAGGTTGAATTAGGCTACTCGGATCTAGCTGTTAGCTTTTGATGTATCCTTTAATTTCCAGTTTGATTCATTGGGTTGTAATAATTTTGTATGAAACTCGGGGAGTATAGTAAAAGGGTGTGGGAGGGGTCTTTACTTTTCTTGTATCCAAGGGGTAAAAATCATGAATTAGGATTTTATTCAAACTAGAAATCCTGCCTATAGGGTCTTTAATACTGATTCAATCACATAGAGACCATGCCTATAGGATTTAACGCTTTACTTTACTGCAAAAATCACCTAGAAATCATGTCTATAGGATTTAACATTCATGTTCTGTAATGACACATATAGAAATCATGTCTATAGGCTCTTGCATTTCTGCATATATAAATGTCATTAGGTAAACCGTTTATAGGCTTAATATTAAAGTTGCATATAGACATCATGTGTATAAGACTCTTATTGATATCAGGAAAGGGTGTTAAAATCAGTAAACATATAGAAAGCATGCCTATAGGAAACCTCGTCTTTAATAGCATCATTCGTTCTTAAACAGTATCGATTGCTGGACCTAGTGTCTTTATTAAAACTGGTAATTTTCTACTTCTGAAGCCCGCTAAAATTGGTAAACCTTTTTCCTATAGCCAATCTGCATTCCCCCGAAACTCGTAAACCTTTTAATCAGTCTACATCTTTTCTGAAACAACTGGTAACTCTTTTCTAAAAATTGGTTTGCATCTTTTCTCTTTGTTTAAACTGATAATTCTTTTTTCTAAAATCAACTTGCATCTTTTCTGAAACTACTGGTACCTCTTTGCATCTTTTTCCTGAAATTAATAGATCCTACGCCTAGGTTTTTTTATTTTAACTCATAAACAAGGGTTGGCTAATAAATGAATTGGGTCAGTCCCTGACAACTGTATCCGAGTTGCCTAATGCAGACTCTCTATGTAAATACATGTGTTGAACCAGTCCGCTCGCTGCTTAATTTAATCTAAGACCAAATCAGTATTTGTCAAGGCATGCTAGACTAAATGATTGTTTGACTTCTGGGGTTAATTTGAGCCTTGTATGCTTGCTTGTCCTTCCCTTTTACTTGATACTTGTTTTGAATGTCGAGCTAGAATTTGATCCTTTAAACTCCACAAAGGCCCCCATCCCTTTCTTCCCCTTTAGGATTAGAAGTCCTAATACCCCGGGACTAATAGGATTGGGACGGGTAGTAGCATGCGATAAGTAAACGATACCGTTCCGCGCTTTAATACCTTAACAGGGTGGGAAGGGTAGACATGGAGATGATGATTACACGTTAACACTCCGCGTACAATTGAGTACCAATGTTGTGCGAATGATCCATGTAATGTATAAACCTAGGACCTCTTTCTCCTTCTTTATTAGTTTAATAAAATTTTATGAATCTTTAAAGCTATTGCATTTTCAATTCCTGCTTCTCGCATGATCTTTTCGGATTATTTGCACTAAGTACTTGACCTTTTTCTCCACTTGCACGTTTTTTACAAAATTGCTCCTTTAAAATTCAGCACTTCTTTTAACCTTTTGTGCTTCTTGTACTTGTTTATTTTTTACATCTAAAGTCACAATTGTAGCATGGCCGGGAACCACACTAGTGGATCTTGAGGGGTGCCTAACACCTTCCCCTCGAGATAATTTCAAGCCCTTACCCAAAACTCTGGTCTGCATCTTTAATTCTTCTAGAAGTGTCCTAATGCACTATAATCATTAGGTGGCGACTCTCCAAACTTTCAAAAAACCCAATTCCCAAAGTGGGAAAAGAGTTGTCTTCCCAAATGTCGTGAACCCGATTCCGCGAGGAAAAAGGGGGCGTCGACAGCATGGCGACTCCACTGGGATCTTTAGGCTTTTACCATTTCATGTTATATGTGACTTTATTGTTTTCTTTTATTGCTTTTGTTTAAAGCCTTTATTTTGAAACTAACTTGTTTCTTTTGTTTCTTTTTCTTTAATTACTTTCATTTATTGCTTTTCCATCAATACTATTGTAATTTCTGAGCAATCATTGTAAACTTTATTGTATGAACGTGAAAATACATGTCAATTTGTTTCATCCTTGTAAACTGCATCCTCAACATCATATTCCACTCGTGCCAAACAAATACTATAGCAACGCTTATAATGAGTAGTTGCGCACTTCCAATACTACCACCCCCTAAATTTGGCAAAGGCATATTTGCGGTAAAACCAGTCGATCAACGGTGTAGTCGACGGTTCTGTGCCTTTCCCTCTTGAGTTGTCCGCTCAAGGGTACCAGTCTAGCACTTCAAGATAGAAACCTTACTCCGTTAAACTGTACATGCATCATGGTCAAACCTAGCCGAGTCAGTTATGTTGTCCACATAATGACTCATTAAGATAGCCTTGTCCAAAGTCCACCGGGTTTCCTTGAAACCCAAACGGACACCTCCACGTTCTGTGCATTTATTTGGAGAACTTAAGTGCTTTGATATGCTAATTATTGATTTAAATAGTCGAGTCTGGTGGGGGTAAGGGCCTAACACTTTGTTTTGCAGAAAATGAGGCACGAGATCCCCAGATTTGGCATGGTAACCAACATTCATCCAAGGCTACTGAATTGGTGGAACGACCTCCATTCTAGTGATCAAACACTCGTCCGCAAGTACCTAGGGAATCTGCCTTCTCTCCTAGAGATTCAACCTAACAACATAATCATAGAGGCTGCAACATTGTTCTGGGATAGTGACAAATCTGTGTTCCGCTTTGGTGATCTAGAGATGACTCCTTTACTTGAAGAGATAGGGGGTCTAGCTAGAATTCCTTGGGAGACTCCGGGTCTGCTTATGCTAGAAAATCGCAAAGGAAGGGGTTTATTTAAAATGATGGGGTTGAAGAAAAACCCAGACTTAACCTGTTTGAAAGACTCCTACATCCCGTTTGACTATCTATACGAAAGGTACGGCCATAGCAAGTCATACCGCACCTATTCAGATGAATTTGCTATCACCTCATTGGGGCATTTCCATAGAAGGGTCTTTGTTTTCATGTTTTGCTTTTTGGGGATGATCACGTTCCCTATGAAGAAGGCTAGGATCCACACCAGACTAGCCATGGTAACCAAAACTTTGATGGAAGGAATTGGTGGGCAAACTTTCAGCATAGTGCCCATGATCGTCGCCAAGATATACCGCGCCTTGAACAAGTGTCAACAACAAGGCAGTCATTTTGAGGGTTGCAACTTATTGCTTCAGCTTTGGCTCATGGAGCACCTTCAGAAAGGAGAATACCGACAGGAAATCTTACGCAGAGATTGGGATGACCATATCGCCTTCCACCAGCCGAGGCGTATGAATTATATGCCAAAGATGTTTGCTTAGCCAGAGGACGCCAGAGGGTGGGTAGAATTGTTCGAAAATCTGAAAGAAGACCAGGTACAATGGATGTTTGAGTGGTTCCCTACGGATGAATTCATTGTCCGATCCCGAGATGCACCATTTCTCATACTGTTGGTTTGAGAGGGACTTATCCTTACGTTCCTCTCCGAGCCATGAGGCAAGCTGGAAGAAGACAAATCATACCAAGGGTTGATAAAACAAGCCACCTCAGGGCTGATTTCCAGGACGATGATAGCCCTCACAGGTGCCAAGCTCAGTATTTGTGGCATTGCAAAATCGTTTTGGGGAAGAAATCCATTGAGCCAGACAAGTACAACGCCGGTTGCGTGCCGCATTATTCGGGTTGGTTAGAAGACGATGGCATGGGTCAACCGAGATTCGTTCGAGGTCACAGAATTGTTGACGAGCATGCTGAAGCACAGGTTAAGTATAATCAACTGCGCAAGAGAATTCGAGAGTGTGAAAGTGAGCATCGGGAAATACAAGAAGCCCATCAGAAATTGGTCGAGGAGTGGAAAGAAATGGGTGTCAGCGCCAACAACCGACTAGGATATTTAGAGCGGGGTCTGGTAGAGCTAGAAGGAAAGTTCATCAAGAGGATCGAAGACTGCCAAAACGCTGAAAGAAATGCGGGCGGGCATCTAGCCCGAGCCTACTTACTGCTAGGACTACGCGAGTTGGTGGAGCTGTTCGAGGGAGACAAGACTGCCAAATGTGGGGAAGGTCCTTCTGGGACCAAGTAGTTAGGAGTCCTTTATTTTGCTTTAATGATGTAATAAGGCCAATGGCCACTAGTGACATTTACTTTCTGTTATTTAGAGTCATTTTGGATTCATCTTATTTTTATCAATAATATGAGGCATTTAGCATTATAAGTTCTCCAAAACTATTTGTCGCTAGGCCTACCTCGGGCACAATGAGGCACCAAAATTAGGGCGCGATTTATATTCTCACCCAATGTGTTTAAATACTGCAATACTTTTTCCTCAGGACCCGCACTAACTTGTTACCTCTTTGTTTTTTTCTTTTATTTTTATTCTCCTCCCCAAAGGTTAGTTCGTGCATTCTGGCACCATCAGCATACTCCACAAGATCCAAGGGCCCTCCACCTCCTCCTCCTCTGAGTCCTGTCCGGAACAAAAACAAAGGCAAAATGGGAGATACAAGCGCCAGAAAGGAGACCTTTGGGCGACAAGCCATCACTGAAACCGGGCCCGATGATCTCTAGAGAAAGATACAAGTGAAGGAATACTCAGTAATGGATCAGTTGAACAAAACACCGGCGCAGATTACTATCCTGGCTTTGCTACAGAGTTCCGATGCACACAAGAATGCCTTGTTAAGAGTGAGGCATATGTACCAAGCAATATCACTGGAGGAGAAATGGCAAACATGGTGGGTCAGGTATTGGAAAGTCACAAAATCACTTTTCATGAAGATGAGCTACCACCAGAAGGGTTGAGTCACAACAAGGCATTACACATTACCGTGCAGTGCGAAGATTATTTTATCACCAAAATCCTGATTGATGGAGGGTCCAGCCTCAACATTTGTCCATTAGTAACACTCAGAACATTGGGAAAAGGGCTGCATGAAATCAAGGATGGGGCCATCAACGTTAAGGCTTTCGACGGTTCTCAAAGGTCCACTATTGGGGAGATTAGCTTATGTTTGCAGATGGGGCCCACTTGGTTTGATGTTGACTTTCAAGTGATAGACGTGCCAGCATCTTACAATCTGTTGTTGGGACGACCATGGATTCATGCCGCCAGGGCCGTGGCATCACTACTACATCAGGAAGTGAAGTTTGAGTGGAATCATCAGGAGGTGATCATTCATGGCGACGGTAGCAATCCCATATACAATCGCCAGACCATCCCAGCAATCGGAGGAAGAAGAAGGATAGGCGGAGAAACTTACCACCACATCGAACGAGTCAACGCTGTCGATAAAGATAAGTGGTGGGATAACAAAATGGAAAGCATATTGAACTGGAGCGGGTATGAACCTGGCAAGGGACTTGGCAAGAATCTCCAAGGAATCGCTAAGCCCATCAAACTCAAGAAGCACGGCTCCACCTTCGGATTGGGATATGAGTACACCTGGAAAGAATTCAAGGAATGGTCGCCACCCTGGCGCGGTCCTTACTACCCATTGGAGCAGCCGATATTCCGTTTGGAGTAGACTTTCCAACCGGCCGAAGTCATCTATGGGTCGGAAGAAGAGGAAGCATTAGCAGCAATAAGGAACTTGTTCCTAGAAGATGGTGACATGGATTGTTGTGTTATTTTTGAGGAGGAAGGGGAGGAAGGCCCTTCCATACAGGTTGTAAGCGGAGGAGCATGCCTCAAAACTGGACCGTCAGAACCACCAGAGCCCGGCGTGCCTCGGGGTAGCAAGGCTGAACAAACACCATGCACTATCTTATTTTTACTAGTTTACTTTCCTTTCACATTTTTGTTTAGGCAAGAAAGAGCTCCGATGTTTAAAACATTTATGAAATTTATCAAAAGCAATTCGGTTTTCTTATAAATCTTACTCTTATTATTTTCTCTTATTACTTTACTTATACAGCATTACTATTACTTATCTTGATGAACCGATGACTGTGACTTGCAACGAGACAACGCAACAAACGGACATAGATATAGAGGAAGATGATATACCGAAAGAAATTGTTAAAGAAGTTGAGAATTTTGAGAATAGACCTAAGTCCAACCTGGACGAGACCGAAATCATCAACCTGGGAGATGCCGGAAACATCAAAGAAACACGAATCAGCGTTTATTTATCACCATCAGAGAAGGAAGAATATACAGAGTTTTTAAGAGAGTATGAGGACATATTTGCCTGGTCGTACGACGACATGACTGGTCTGAGTACATCCATTGTGGCTCACAAATTGCCGACTGATCCGGCCTGTCCGCCAGTAAAGCAGAAGCTCAGAAAGTTCAAGCCAGATATGAGTTTGAAAATCAAGGAAGAGGTCACTAAGCAGGTCAAAGCTAAGGTTCTCAGGGTAGTAGAGTATCCGACATGGTTAGCCAACATTGTGCCAGTACCGAAGAAGGATGGGAAGGTCAGAGTCTGTGTCGACTACCGGGATCTCAACCGGGCCAGCCCAAAAGACGACTTCCCCTTGCCGAATATACACATCTGATTGACAACTGCGCCAAGCATGAGCTGCAGTCATTTGTTGATTGTTTTGCTGGGTACCATCAGATATGGATGGATGAAGAGGATGCTGAGAAAACAGCTTTCATTATACCATGGGGAATGTTTTGCTACAAGATGATGCCGTTTGGGTTAAAGAATGTAGGGGCCACCTACATGAGGGCCATGACCACCGTTTTCCACAACATGATACAGAAGGAGATCGAAGTGTATGTAGACGACGTCATCATTAAGTCCAAGAAAGCCGCTACCACATGGAAGATTTGAGGAAGTTTTTCAACAGATTGCGAAGGTACAACCTAAAATTGAACCCCGCAAAATGTGCATTCGGGGTTCCAGCTGGAAAATTGCTTGGGTTCATTATGAGTCGCCGAGGAATAGAATTGGATCCATCAAAGGTCAAAGTTATTCAAGAATTGCCACCGCCAAAGAATAAGAAAGAAGTAATCAGTTTCTTGGGGAGACTTAACTATATCAGCCGGTTCATTGCACAATCTACTGTTATCTGTGAGCCAATCTTTAAGATGCTGAAGAAGGATGCGACTACCAAATAGACCGATGACTGCCAAAAGGCCTTCGACAAAATCAAGGAGTACCTATCAACACCGCCAGTTTTGGTTCCGCCCGAACCAGGTAGACCCCTACTACTCTACCTTGCAGTATTGGATGGAGCGTTCGGTTGTGTTCTGGAGCAGTATGATGAAACAGGGAGGAAGGAACAGGCCAACTATTATCTCAGTAAGAAGTTCACCCCATACGAGGCCCGATATTCTTTGTTGGAACGCACCTGTTGTGCTTTGACTTGGGTAGCTCAGAAGTTGAGGCACTATTTTTGCGCTTATACTACGTATCTCATCTCAAGAATGGATCCGCTGAAGTACATCTTTCAAAAGCCCATGCCTACTGGCAAGCTAGCCAAGTGGCAAATCCTGCTGAGTGAATTCGACATTGTCTACGTAACTCAGAAAGCAATCAAAGGACAGGCACTAGCAGACCATCTTTCGGAGAATCCCGTGGATGGAGAATACAAACCCCTGAAGACGTATTTTCCTGATGAAGAGGTACCATTTGTAGGAGAAGACATTGCAGAATCCTATGATGGTTGGAGAATGTTTTTCGATGGAGCAGCAAATTTTAAAGGAGTTGGCATAGGGGCAGTCCTAGTATCAGAAACCGATCAGCATTATCCGGTATCCGCCAAGCTCAGATTCCCCTGCACCAATAATATGGTCGAGTACAAAGATTGCATCTTAGGGCTCAAGATGGCCATTGACATGAACGTCCAAGAGTTGCTAGTGATTGGAAATTCGGATTTGCTTATACATCAGGTCCAAGAAGAATGGGCGACTAAGAACTCCAAGATACTCCCGTATTTGCATCATGTACAGGAGTTGAGGAAGAGGTTCACAAAAGACAGAATTCCGGCATGTTCCCAGAGTCCAGAATGAGTTTGCCGACGCATTGGCTACCCTATCATCTATGATTCAACATCCAGATAAGAACTTCATAGACCCTATTCCAGTAAAGATTCATGATCAGCCAGCTTACTGTGCTCATGTCGAGGAAGAAGCAGACGGAAAGCCTTGGTTTCACGACATCAAGGAGTATTTAGCCAAAGGAGAATATCCAGATCTTGCAAATGCTACTCAGAAGCGCACGCTTCGAAGATTGTCCAACAACTTCTTTCACAGCGGAGGAATCCTATATAGGAGGACTCCGAATTTGGGTTTGCTAAGGTGTGTTGATGCAAAGGAAGCATCTAAACTGCTAGAAGAAATTCATGCCGGGACCTACGGTCCACATATGAACGGTTTCGTCTTAGCCAAGAAGATACTCCGGGTAGGTTATTTTTGGATGACTATGGAGACGGACTGCATCCATTATGTTCGAAAGTGCCACCGCTGTCATATCCATGCAGACATCATAAAAGTGCCTCTAAATGAGCTTAATGCAACAAGCTCGCCCTGGCCGTTCGCCGCATGAGGAATGGATGTTATTGGACCAATCGAACCTGCCGCATCAAACGGGCACAGGTTTATCCTAGTAGCAATTGATTATTTCACCAAATGGGTTGAAGCAACATCTTACAGAGCAGTGACTAAGAAAGTCGTGGCAGACTTCGTCCGTGACCGTATTGTTTGTCGATTCGGGATTCCAGGATCAATCATTACTGATAATGGTTCCAACCTCAACAGTGCCTTGATGAAGACTATGTGTGAAACCTTCAAGATCAAACACAAGAATTCCACAGCTTACAAGCCTCAGATGAATGGAGCCGTAGAAGCCGCCAACAAGAACATCAAGAAAATTCTAAGGAAGATGATAGANATTACTGACAATGGCTCCAACCTTAACAGTGATTTGATGAAAGCCATATGCGAAACCTTCAAGATCAAACACAAGAATTCCACAGCTTACAGGCCTCAGATGAACGGAGCAGTAGAAGCCGCTAACAAGAACATCAAGAAGATACTGAGAAAGATGGTAGAAAGGCATAAGCAGTGGCATGAGAAGCTATCATTTGCTTTGTTAGGGTATCGCACCACAGTCCGCACATCAACTGGTGCAACTCCCTACATGCTGGTTTATGGTACAGAGGCGGTCATTCCCGCCGAGGTAGAAATTCCTTCCTTGAGGATCATACAGGAAGCAGAACTCGACGATGCAGAATTGGTAAAGAGTCGCTACGAGCAGTTAGCTCTTATAGATGGAAAAAGAATGAATGCAGTTTGCCACGGTCAACTTTACCAGAACAGAATGTCCCGACCTTCAACAAGAGAGTCAAACCCAGACAGTTTACATCGGGGCAGCTGGTGTTAAAGAAGATTTTCCCGCATCAGGATGAGTCCAAAGGGAAGTTCTCTCCCAACTGGCAGGGTCCGTACATGGTTCACTGGGTTCTAACAGGAGGAGCCCTCATACTTGCAGAAATGGACGGAGAAGTTTGGCCAAAGCTGATCAATTCAGATACAGTGAAGCGATACTATGTGTAACCATTTATGATTTCCTTTATGATGTAATTTGAACTACGTCCGACCTGATTCCCGCTTAAGAGGGGATACGTAGGCAGCCTTATGGGTTCGGTCACAATTCAATAAGATTTTCATTTTCCCCTACAATTGGAAACTGGGGCAGAATTTTGAGGAGGACCCTCAAAATTCCGAAGTAACATCAGCCGATCATCGCAAGCAACCGTCAAGAAGCAGCAACCCGGTAAACTGGGGAAGAATTTTGAGGAGGACCCTCAAAATTCTGCAGTAGGAGAGGTCGCAATGTCTTGAACCACGTCACGGTCGTGGGTTCATCTAAAAACTATTTCTTAAATATATATACACATGTCATATCTTTAACAAACTCATGAGTGTTTATTACCAAAATTGCTTTGTTTAACAACGCTACCCCAAGGGTACCTATAGTATCACCAAAAACAGAGCCGAGCCGGTCAAGCGAAGTCAGCAGGAACACGAGCTAACCTTTTCCCTTTACAAAACTCACGATTTTCCTTTGGGTGCAGGCACCCAAGTTACAAATCATCGAATACATTTATACACTCACACTTTTCAGGAATAGAACTCTCGGAATTATCACCTCACAACCGCTATCCGAATATAATGTCCCCAGCAGCCATAATCGGCAACCAGCTATCAGCTACCAGCTAAGAAATCTTTATTACTATTCGTCTCTCATATTCTGCATAGGGCTACTATTCTGCCTTCCGAGACTAAACTCTGTCTCCATTATTGCATAAGGCCACTATTTTGCCTTCCGAGGTTAAGCTCTACCTCCATTTGCATTTTGCATTGCATAAAGCTACTATTCTGCTTTCCGAGACTAAGCTCTATCTCCATTATTGCATATGGCTACTATTCTGCCTTCCGAGGTTAAGCTCTACCTCCATTTGCATTTTGCATTGCCTAAGGCTACTATTCTGCCTTCCGAGACTAAGCTCTGTCTCCATTATTGCATAAGGCTACTATTCTGCCTTCCGAGGTTAAGCTCTACCTCCATTTGCATTTTGCATTGCATAAGGCTACTATTCTGCCTTCCAAGACTAAGCTCTGTCTCCATTATTGCATAAGGCTACTATTCTGCCTTCCGAGGTTAAGCGCTACCTCCATTTGCATTTCGCATTGCATAGGGCTACTATTCTGCCTTCTGAGACTAAGCTCTGTCTCCATTATTGCATAAGGCTACTATTCTGCCTCCCGAGGTTAAGCTCTACCTCCATTTTCACGGCTGAAATATCGCCACCTCATTTAAATCCTGCATCGGCTGAAAGATCGCCATTTTATCTATTTTTTTTGCACGGCTGAAATATCGCCACCTCATTTAAATCATGCATCGGCTGAAATACCGCCATCTTTTATTTTTACGCCTTGCATCGGCTGAAAGATCGCCACCTGCTGCATTTCATGGGCTGAAAGATCGCCAAATCGTCCAAAGGCATCATTGTTCAGAGGCACCATTTTCATAGCCCGAGAACGTCATGCCATGGCCTGAAGACCCCACTTTCTCTCTGCATAGCATTATTCAAAGGCAACATGGTTCGGAGGCATCATTTTCATAGCCCGAGAACATCATTTCATAGCCTGCAAATCCTTTATTATATGTTTCATGTCCCAGGACATCATGGTCCGAGGACGTCGTCCTAACCATCCAAAGACAGCATTCATGGTCCAACGGGAACTTGCATCACGTTTAAATTTATGCACAATATATGCGCTCGTGTTGTTTATTTGCAGGTAAACCGGCTATCAACGGCCGTCTCAGCAGGAGCGATCCCGCTCCAGTTCCTGCAGCCTGTTAGACTTTGACCGTCCTTCCCAACTCGAATATCTCGTCCGTTCTTGAAAAAATCTCCATCGGCATGTTCCGTCGATGGATCCTGAACTACATACGGCCTGATTCCTGTAAAACCAAGGATATATAGGTGGCTCAGGAACCCGAGCTCGATCAAAATTCTTCAAATTGTTTCGTTCGGTCAAAATTGGCCATCATATCTTTACCTGACAACTCTTTCATCCTTCCCGGGTAAAGAGGGGCAGCTGTTGATACCCAATTTTTCCCTACATATTTTTTCATATACAAAATACTTTCAAAATAACATATATATGCATATATAAGCATGCCCAAGTGTTTTGGTATTTTTCATAAATTTTAAAGATTTTTAAAATCAATTTATTGTCCGTTTTAGCAATACAAAAATCAGTAACTATTCCCAAAACTATCAACCTTGGTGAATAGTTTATTTCATTCTCATACTTACACCAAAATATAGTTAAGGTGATTTTTGTATATTTTTACAATTTTATTTGGTATTTTTTAAAAGCCAAAATACATACAATTGCAATTTTAGCCTATTTTAGGATTAATAGCATTTCTATAGGCGAAATACATAAATGGCCCCTTTAAGTTGTCCACAACGGTCATTTGAACACCTCAACAGACCTATTTATCAAGTAGACACTTCACGTGTCTGTTAAGTAAATCAAATAGACACCCCGGTACAACATACCAGATGCGTGAGTTACACTTGCCAAATGAGCCAATCAATGAACGACACGTGTAATTTGTAATTAAAACTTAGCACAAATTAACAAAAAAAAAACAAAATAAATTTAAAATGAAAAAACCCTTCCCCAGCGTCTCTTTCTCCTCCTCCTCCCCCCCACCCCCCACCCCCCACCTCAAACTTCATCTTCCTCAAACTCATCTTCTATATTTATAAAAGTTGTGGAAATTCGAATGACCCATTTATCAAAATTTCCGGGAAATTCGAAGGGGTATTGCTATTTGAGCCACTAACTTTAGAGCTGGAAAAATAGCTGCCTATATTGGTGAAAATGATGAAAAAATGCAAACTTTTGCCTTTTTCAGATCATAACACAATTGAACATAGATCAATATACATATAATTTCAAGAAAAGAGAAGGTCAAGAAAATATGTTTATATATTAAGGTTGGGTTGGAGAATGTGAAAACAATAATGGAGATTTAAGAGAGGAAAGGAAAGGTTGAAGTAGATAGGAGGAAGAAGGGAAGAAAGAGAGGGTGGTGATGGTGGTGGTCAAAGACTTTTTGGAAGAGAGAGAAAGAGAGCGAGAAGGGGGAAAGGGTTCTCCCCCTAATTTTTCCAGTCACCTGGCAAGGGAAGCAATCTTGCCGACAAACATATTGAAGCAAAGCTCCCATATTTTGCTGATTTTCTTGCTCGATCAATCGTTCATTTGGCAATTATTTCTTCATTAACTTTAAATTTGTTGAATTTAATGTGATGATATATTTGGTAATTTTGTTCTTTTGTAATGGAGGCAAAGGTGATTTAGGGTTAGAGGAGGGTGTTGAATGGTGGAGGAGAGAATTGGAGGAGAAGGGGGTATGAAAATTAAGTGGGGTCCACATTATTTTAGTAAAAAAAAAGAAAAAACCTAATTTTAGGTTGGCAACTTGCGTCCTAGAGAGTGAATTTCACGCAATGGGGGCTGACATGGTCGGGTGTTTAGTTGATCTTCTATTGTGAATAAATAAAGGGTCTAATTGAAAATAGGCTCACTTGAGGTGTTCAGCTGGTCGTTGAGGACAACTTGAAGGGGCTGTTTATGTATTTCGCCATTTCTATAATTATAAAATTGGTTCCAGCNTTTTTTTTCATATACAAAATACTTTCAAAATAACATATATATGCATATATAAGCATGCCCAAGTGTTTTGGTGTTTTTCATAAATTTTAATGATTTTTAAAATCAATTTATTGTCCATTTTAGCAATACAAAAATTAGTAACTATTCCCAAAACTATCAACCTTGGTGAATAGTTTATTTCATTCTCATACTTACAACAAAATATAGTTAAGGTGATTTTTGTATATTTTAATAATTTTATTTGGTATTTTTAAAAGCCAAAATACATACAATTGCAATTTTAGCCTATTTTAGGATTAATAGCATTTCTATAATTATAAAATCGGTTCCAGTATTTTGTAAATTAACATTTATATATTACTAATTGGTTCAGTGATTTTAATTTGTTTTTAAAATCATTTTACTATTTTTTATAAATAAAAAGGGTAAAACTGGCTATTTAACATTTAGCCTCATTTCATTTCAATTACAGCCTCTTTTACATTTCAATTTTAACCCTTAATTGACCCAATCTCAACCCCAACTGGACCGGCCCATTTTTTAATCCGACCCAACCCATAACCCAATTCAAACGACCCTACCCGGTTCCCACCTACCCCTTTAGATCTAGGCTGTTGATCGTACAGATCAACGGCTATAATTCCCCCTTACCATTTTAACCCCAAATGACCTACCCTAATTCCTCATTCCCCACTTCTCAGCCGCCTCTGAATCCCAAACTCTCTCAAAATCTCTCAAGCTTTCCGGAACCCTAGCCTCCTTCTACCCCTTTTCAACCGCCTATCACCGGAATCCATGGCTTCTCAGGCCATGGATAGTTGGTACTCACCTACCTTCACCACTAAGCCATGGTTGTTCGAAGCTTCGAGACCTGACCTCGATGATTCCCTCTCCGATCTTCTCAGACCTTTGATTCCATGGCTTCTCCGGCATGCTCCGGCATATTCCAGACTCAGGAGCCTGATTCCTGACCTCTCCGACTCAAGATCGGACCTTCTTCCAAGCCTTTCTCATTTCTAGTGTTTCTCCGAAACCCTAAGTTATTCGAGGTTCTTTTCATGTCGTTTGCTTAGATCTATGCTGTATCTATGCTTCACTTGACATTTAAAGTATTTTCCCCAAAAGTTCTTTTCAAAATCGTTCGTCTTCGATTTTAGGGTTTCTGAAAGGATTTTTCCAAAAATCTTTCTGATTTTTCTTCTTGTTTGCTTTATGTGTGTTGTCTATATCATGCTCGTGTGATTTCTTTTGCTACGCATGTACTGTCTATCTACTTTTCTTTTTTCTACTATACATGTTACTCGTATGTTAATCCTGTTATGTTTTCTTTGCTCTTTTACTATATGTGTTTACCGTTGAGATTCTTTGATTTTTGTCTTACTAAACTCTGTTCGTATTCTTGCTAAACATGCTTCATCTGCTTTTGTTTAAGTTTGTATCATCTCTTTCTTCTGAACTCGTTTAAGGTCCGAGTTTTCTCAAATATGTTCTTCATGATCTTGAATCAGCTTTCTTACTTTGTTGTTCAAACATGCTCTCATATCTGTTTTGTTGAGGCTCTGAAACAAACCTTTGAGTCTATTTCAATGGCTTGCTTTCTCACCTTTATGTCTGATTCAAGTTGAAACCCTAGGATTTGGGGGTTCCCCTTGGTGATTTTGATTTTGTGTTCGAGTTAGGGTTCCACTTTGGGACCCTGGACTCTCAGACTCATTGTGAGTCTACAATTGGACTCGTATCCTCTTGCTTACGATTATGATCCTTTCAATGTTAGAACTATTTTTCTAAGTAACATGACGATTCTTTTGTTTGATTTGTCTGCTTTATATATGAGAAGTTCTTCTTTCAAAAGGGTTTTTGCCAACTACTAATTGATTTTGAATTCCTTTAATAGTGCTTACTTGATTGTTACTGATTTCCTTTAAATTAAACCTTTCTTTACCCCTTTCCTGACTTGATTCATTCGAGTAAAAGCCTGTAACTTTGATTTTACTAGTTGTTTGATTGATTCCCTTTCCTTATTTCACACAAACAGTGTAGCATTGGGCTGTTGCCTTAAATAACTGCTATGTATTTACCCTTTATTGTACTGCCTGGAAAATATATTTTCAAATCCCTTTCCTTAATTGTTTTTACCCGTTTGAAATCAGAATCCCTTAACTAAAGGGAGATTGATTACAATATTATTTCCTTACCTTGTTCTTACTTGCTTGCTGAACTATAAAAGGGGCTCGACCCTTTAGCACAAAAACAACTTTGAACTTTGAACTTTTGAATCCTAAGTTCAATACTCATACTCTCACACGCATACTCTCAATCACAATACTCTTTCAATTCTCTACTCTCTTCTGAGACTTTTGTACTGCTTTGCTTGCAACTTGGCTTTTCAAGACTGCTGTTTTAATTATTTGTTTTCTCTGAAACTGGTATGTCTCGATTTTGATTTCAGCTTCTTCCCTATGTGTTTATTTTACAGTCACTACACTCTTGCCTACTTTGCTGCTCATGTTCTGTATAAAATATGTTACTTTCTTTTAAGTTTACTGTTTGTTATAAATTCCGTACCGCCATTCCCTTCTATGTGCTGAGTTAAAGTTCATGGCCTGGCAGTATCCAAATTACTGCCCAGGTCCGAACCTGACCTTCAATAGGTCCTAACTCCCAAATCTAGCTAACAGGCTGGTCAGGGGTGTGCCAGCATTCCTAATTGCTGGTGTGACGACCCGACCCGTCATCCCGTGAGAACCGCTCCGTTTCCCCCATTTCCTGCTTCGTTATGCTTCATTATCAGTGTCTTGTGTGAACGAGTTGAATTGGATTGATTTTTGGAAGGAAATGAGACACTTAGTCTCATTAAGGAGGGCTTGTTTTGGAAAAGTCAACCGGATGTTGACCTATGAGTTAGAGGGCTCGGATGTGGATTCTGATGATTCGGTTAGCTTCGAGGGATGACTTGTGACTTAGGAGTGTGATCGGAAGTGATTTTGGAGGTCCGGTGTAGAATTAGGCTTGAATTGGCAAAGTTAGTATTTCGGCGAATTCCGGTTGATAGGTGAGATTTTGATCCGAGGGTCGGAATGGAATTCCGAGAGTTGCTGTAGCTCCATTAGGTGATTTGGGAGGTGTGTGCAAAATTTCAGGTTATTCGGAGGTGATTTGGTTGGGGTTTTGATCAAATGCGTGTTTCGGAAGTTTTAGAAGAACTTAGGCTTGAATCCGATGTAAATTTGGTGTTTTGATGTTAGTTTTGGTGTTTTGAGAGTACAACTAAGTTTGAATGATCATATGTGACGTGTTAGTATGTTCGTATGCGGTCCCGAGGAGCTCGGGTGAGTTTCGGATAGGTTTGGGCTGCGTTGTGCTCGTTTTTCTTATGCTTCGACGTCGTTTCTTCAAGCATAAGTGATATCATATTGAACAAATGAGCTCCGATTACTGTTTTGAATGAAGAATTAGATCCGTATCGTAATTACGGATCCGTAGCAAAAAGAATCGTCGAATTTGGACATCGTATGAGGATTTTATGGCCATTTTACCAAGGTTGCCCAGATTTTTAGATTAATGACGAAATTGCCCCTGACGGCGTATTAAAAACCTGCACTATTTGCAAATCTTAAAACCTACATATCTCCTTCATTATAAGGTCAAATTAAGTGATTCAAAAGCCTAAATTCATTAGAATTTCACAAAGAATCCATTGGGAACAGTAAAACGCGTGAACAGTATACTTATAATGAGCAGGTCGAGTTTTCTTCTAATTTGTGAACGGGAAGAAGCTTCTGAGGCGATTTTTTAAGAG
>NW_017675668.1:0-2573 GCF_001879085.1 Nicotiana attenuata
CGGTTTCAATCAATAGAGTTTTCAAAACACATTCCAAGGATGCACAATGAGGTTGCCGACGCTTTTGCCACTTTGGCGTCAATGTTGCATCATCCGGACAAGGCTTACGTGGATCCGTTACAGATTCAGGTTCGAGATCAGCATGCCTATTGTAATGTGGTGGAGGAAGAGTTTGATGGGGAGCCATGGTTCCATGATATCAAAGAATATCTCCGGATGGGAGTATACCCGACACAAGCTACAGGGGATCAAAAGAGAGCAATTCGATGCTTGTCAAGCGGATTTTTCTTCAGTGGAGGAGTGTTGTACAAGAGAACCCCAGATCTCGGGTTGTTGAGATGCATGGATGCCAAACAGGCTACAGTTATCATGGCTGAGGTACATGCGGGAGTTTGTGGACCTCATATGAGTGGATATGTGTTGGCAAAGAAGATCCTTCGGGCAGGTTATTATTGGCTTACTATGGAACGGGTTGCATCAGTTTCGTGCGCAAATGTCACCAATGTCAGATACACGAAGATTTAATTCATTCTCCACCATCTGAATTGCATACAATGTCAGCACCTTGGCCATTCGTTGCCTGGGGAATGGATGTTATTGGACCGATTAAGCCAGCAACATCAAATGGGCATAGATTCATTTTGGTAGCTATTGATTATTTCACTAAATGGGTGGAGGCAAAAACCTTCAAATCCGTGACTAAGAAGGCAGTTGTCAATTTCGTGCATTCGAATATCATATGCCGGTTTGGGATCCCGAAGGTAATCATCACAGATAATGGTGCCAATCTCAATAGTCACTTGATGGCCGAGACATGTCACCAGTTTAAGATCATGCACCGCAATTCCACCACATATCGTCCTAAGGCAAATGGGGCAGTCGAAGCAGCCAACAAGAATATCAAGAAAATACTTCGGAAAATGGTAGAAGGGTCAAGGCAATGGCATGAAAACTACCTTTTTCCTTGTCGGGTTATCGCACTACTGTCCGCACTTCAGTAGGAGCGACTCCCTATTCGTTGGTGTATGGAACCGAAGCAGTAATACCCGCAGAAGTTGAAATCCCGTCCCTCCGGATCATCGCTGAGGCGGAGATTGATGATGATGAATGGGTTAAAGCCCGCTTGGAACAACTAAGTTTGATTGATGAGAAGAGACTGGCAGCAGTGTGTCACGGTCAGTTGTACCAACAGAGAATGGCAAGAGCATATAACAGGAAAGTGCGCCCGAGGAGGTTCGAAGTCGGACAGTTGGTGCTGAGACGTATCCTACCTCATTGGGCTGAGGCAAAAGGAAAGTTCTCCCCAAACTGGCAGGGGCTATTTGTTGTAACCAGAGTTTTGTCCAATGGCGCTTTGTATCTAACGGATGTGGAAGGAAAATGTGTACAAATGGCTATCAATTCAGATGCAGTCAAGAGATATTATGTATGATTTCTTTATCTTTGTGTACCTGATTGTATTTAGCATGTTTTGAGATTGAAATGATGAAGGCGTTTTGTTCTGCTATCCAAACACTTTATCCTTTGTTACCCCTTTGAGCCTTATTATATTTTCTTTCGTATCCCTCTTTCGGAATCAACAACAATACTTGAGAATCGAACGGGGAAATCAAGCGGGGAAAACAAGAAAAGAAGAAGAAAAGGAAAAAAAAAGGAAAAAAAAGAAAAGAAAAGAAAGAAAAAAAAAGAAAGAAAAGAAAAAAGAAAGAAAAGAAAAGAGAAAGAAAAAAAAAAGAAAAGGAAAGAAGGAAATGAAAAAGAAAAGAAGAATAGTAGAAAAGAATCACCGCAACAACGAAGCGATCTTATGGCCTGAACTACGTTTGACTTGATCCCGAAAGGGTACGTAGGCAGCCTCGCTGAGGTTCAGTCACAACAGAAGAAAAATTCAAGAATCCCCAAGAAGGAAACTGGGGCAGAAGTTATGGTTGGTTCAAGAGATACGATTCCGAAAGTGTAATGTCGAACCCACGTTTGAATTATTTTGAGCTTTTATACCTTTCTTTCTAAAACCCATCCAAAGGCCACATTACGGTCCAAAGAAAGACCTTCTGATCAATTTCATGAAATGTCAATACGGGCAGGTAAAGTGATTCATGTTGGGGACAATACTCTGGTGACAGAAGGAAAATGAGGAGAATAAGAGAGTCTTATTGGTGAAAGCTCTCACGGGCACTGTAAGGCGACGAGAGTTGAGAGAAATAAAATGAGAGAATCTTATTGGTGAAAACCCTCACGGGCACCGTAAGGCGAAGTGAGTTTGAGAGATATTAAAAATGAGAGAGTCTTATTAGTGAAAACCTTCACGGGCACCGTAAGGCGAAGTGAGTTTGAGAGATATGAAAATGAGAGAGTCTTATTGGTGAAAACCCTCAAGGGCACCGTAAGGCGAAGTGAGTTTGAGAGACATTAAAATGAGAGAGTCTTATTGGTGAAAACCCTCACGGGCATTGTAAGGCGAAAGTGAGCTTTTCAGATGGGCAAATGAAAGAAGTCTGTGGTTGAAAGGTACTCGAAACAGGGCAAGTCAAGCAAGGTTTGGGTTTGGGTGAAAGTCAGGTTTTGAAAGTATA
>NW_017675668.1:4954-7872 GCF_001879085.1 Nicotiana attenuata
AAAATAAAGAATGGTCTTGAATGAAGGACCAAATTTTGGGCCACAATTCAATTTTGAGCCCAAAAGTTATTTAGAACCGGACCAAACCCAAGCCCAAATTGCCCTAATCCAGTCCAATGGTTTAATGCTTAAACGACGTCGTTTCGTGATCTATTAATCACGACCGTTGGATCTTATCAATCCAACGGTCCAGAACTGACTATGATGTTGTGTATATTAATGTCGGATAGCCACCCCCCTACCCCTCAATTATCTCTCAGAATCCCTAATGCACGCCGGCGTAACGCCACCGTCTCCGCCGCTCTCCGTCGCCCGCCGCCAGCCAGAAATCGTCTCCGCCGGCGGCGTTCATCCAAATCACCTGAAAATTATACCACCTCTTCATCTCATCTTCCTCTTCACGAATCTAGCCTTGTTTTTCCTCGAACCCCACCCCAAAGCTTCGAATATTCGATCGAAGTTTTCCGGCCATGACGCAACTCCGTCCAAACCACCCCAAATTAACACCACATAACCGCCTTTACCTCCTCTTCAAACCCCTCAAATCCCATCCCTCAATCTGGCTGGAACTGCTCGAATATGGAATATAAAATTTCCGGCCAAAACCCTACTTTGTCCAAAGGGCCCCAAATTCATACCATATACCCCCCCTGACCTCCCTCATCATTAATCCCCAACCAAATCCCCTCGAATCTGAGTAGAAGCACCCGGATTTTAAATCTAGGGTTTTGAGCATCGAGTCTTTAGGGTGGCACTTCAATGTCAGAATCTTTGGTTGATAGTTTGGCCGTGAGAAGTCTGGAATCAGTTAAGTTTTTGTCCTATTTCTTTTTGTTTTTTTAATCTGGTTTTTATTAATTCGATTTATGTTTTATTAGATGTAGTTTCAATTGTTGAATGATTCTAATTAGTAGTTTAGTTTAACAATAATCGGTTTCTTCAAGTAGTAAATATTTAGGTTAATATTTAGGTTGATTTCCATTGATTGTTTAATTCTGATATGATTTAGTTTAGTATTCAACCTTTAGTTAATTATTAAATGATTAGTTTAATTCAAATTGATTCCAATTATTGGTGCAGTTGATGATTTTGATTTTTGTGTTTTTTGTCAAAGTTCCGGTTTCAAATCAGTGTTAAGTATTAGTTTGTTTGAACTGAATAAATGTGGATTGTTAATTGGTTTAATTCTGATTGTCTGTCAAATGTTATAGTTTGAGTTTCATTGATTAGTCTTAATTAGTCATTAAGTTCACTTTGGGCTAACTTGGTTATAGCTGGTAGATTTTAGTTAAGGTTAGTAATTCAGGGGTGTTTTGGGCATATGAAATAGGCTAATAGTAATTACAGTATAGTTAAAGGGTAGTTTGGGCATTGAAAAGGGGTAGTTTAATCAGATTTGGTAATTGCTGAAATAAAGTAAGGGTAGAATAGGAATTGTAATGGGTTTAGACCCTTCTAGAATGGGCTTTAGTATAGATTTCAACAAAATAGGTGTAGTTACTTGTGTAACAAGTCAGAAAATAAGGGGTAAAAAATAGAATTAAAATAGGGACTATTGGGTAAAGTGAAAATCTGAAATTGGACCCTAAGTTTGCCTATAAATAGGCATTCATTTGCCTTGCTGAGGAGGCTTTTGGAACCCCCTGAAAATTGCTATAAGTTTGGAGTCTCAAAAATTCCCCCCAACAAATCTCTTCAAGCTTCAAAGATCTGAAATTCAAATTTCAGATCACAAACTCCTTTAGGTCTTAGCTTCTTTCAAAGGAAAACCAAAAAAGGGCAAACATAAAAAAAAACAAAAAAAACTGTTATACTGACAACTAGGATCAGAAATAGTCTGAGTTTCTCTGTGTTCTGTTCTATAGTTGAGATTTACTGCATATAGGGTCGTTTGGGGTTTATTCGAGTTGTTGTTGGTTGATTTTGAGTATTCGAGCTGGTTTTGGGTTGCTTCAGTGATAGAAATTGTTGCTGTGTTTGATCTATCACTGGAATTTCAAATTTGTTCCTGAATTTGCTGTGTCAACTGATTTATTATTGGATTTTGAACTTTTTCCTGGGTTGCTGCTGAGAACTGTTATTGCTCTTTGACTTCCAGGTACACGTTTGAATCTACTCTGCTGTAACTTTGAGCTTGAAATGGAATACAATTACTCACTTATTTGATCCTGAAAATGCTGCCTGGACTGTGGTGTGTTGGTAGTTAAATAGGCGTTAGATTTAATTGTACAGCATAGTTTAAAATCGATTTGTATGTGTATAAATCCTGGACTGTATAATTGAGACTGGACCAGATTGTTTTCGATACTGTTGAGACATTTGGAATTGATTGTAGTTCACGTTCCCAATATCTGAATACTGCATATAAAGGTTAGAACTAGAAATCCTGAATATGAGCCTGTTTTTATTTTAGAACTGCAGCCCCGTTGTATTAATTCGAACATGTAATATGATGCTTCCCTCTGGTTTGTTTTTCACCATTAGTGACATCTAGGAACTCACCAGTAGGCAAATAAATAAGTATACTTTGTTCTTTCTTGTATAAGTCATTGAATACAATTAAAATAGCCTGAAGAAACTCAGTAGATTTACATTTGTTGATTTGAGGTTCTGATTGGTTTGGCGTAGGCCCAGGCCCAGTTTTGACTCCATTCTCGTTTGGGCCTGGACCAAGGCGTTTGATGGGCCAGTTGAAATCGTGCGGACCTGAGTGTAATTTCCCCTCGTTGGGCTTATCTTAGAGCCCAATGGTTGGACTGTGGTGCATAATTACCACTTAGTCCAATAATGAATTAAGTAGGACTTTTTCCTCCATTACTAGAGACAAGTAAAAATAGAGAACCATAGTTGTTTTTAGGTTTGCCTTTAAATAATAAATGAGATGAGCCTCGCCAAACAAAAATACACAAATTACGAGG
>NW_017675668.1:8159-38623 GCF_001879085.1 Nicotiana attenuata
CCACCTTCCCCGTCCATTTTCGTTTCCTAACTCGTATTCGCTTCCGTTTTTCCAGTCAATTTTTCACGACAGTTGTACGGGTCCTTCCGAGTTGGACTTAGTTTACCCGCGTTGGCTGCCCTTGTAGATTGAAAAACCTTTTTAAGCACGAAGTCCCCAATTTTGAAGTATCTCAGGCGTGCTTTCCTGTTGTAATATCGTTCGATCACTTGTTTTTGTGCTGCCATTCTTATTAATGCAGCTTCTCTCCTGCCTTCCAACAAATCCAAATTGACCCGCATTTCTTCATCATTTGATTCTTGTGTTGTTTGTGAGAACTTTATGCTTGGTTCTCCTATTTCAACCGGGATTAGTGCTTCAGCTCCATAAACTAAAGAGAAAGGGGTTTCACCTGTGCTCGTCTTTGTTGTCGTGCGATATGCCCATAAAACTCCGGGTAACACTTCAGGCCAATTACCCTTTGACTCCTCTAATCGTTTCTTTAAATTGTTGATTATGACTTTGTTTGTTGATTCTGCTTGCCCATTACCCACAGGGTGATAAGGTGTAGATGTAATCCTTTTAATTTGCCAACTCTCAAAAAACTCTATGACTTGAGCTCCGATAAATTGAGGGCCATTGTCGCATACGATTTCCTTTGGTACACCAAATCGGCAGATGATATTTCGCCAAATAAAATCTTTAACTTCCTTTTCTCGCACCTGTTTAAATGCTCCTGCCTCTACCCATTTAGTGAAATAATCGGTAAGTACGAGAAGAAACTTTACCTGTCCTTTTGCTTGAGGTAATGGTCCTACTATATCCATTCCCCATTTCATAAATGGCCACGGCGTAATGACTGGATGTAATAATTCTGCTGGCCTGTGCATATTGTTACCATACCTCTGGCATTTATCGCATTTAGCCACGAAACTTTCCGCTTCTTCTTCCATTTTAGGCCAGTAGTACCCTGTTCTAATCAAGGTTCTCACCAATGATCTTCCTCCTGCGTGATTCCCGCAATGCCCCTCATGTATTTCCCTCATTACATACTCCGTTTGAGAAGGTTCGAGGCATCTTGCTAAGGGACCACCTAACATTTTACGATAAAGGTTCCCATGTTTTAAACAGTAACGAGCAGCCTTTTTTCGAAGTGCATGCGCTTGTTTCTTGTCATTAGGGACGGTACCATACTGTAAAAAAGCAACAATTTCGTTTCTCCAATCCCAAGTTAAATTATTAAAATTTACCTCATTCTTATCAGGTTCGAGAACTGAATGAAATAAATGTATAACTGAAGCGTTTGCATCATTTGCCACATCAGCTGCGGATGCGAGATTAGCTAAGGCATCTGCTTCAACATTTTCATCCCTTGATATTTGTATGACCTTCCAAGTTTGAAATTGCTTTATCAGTTCCCGTACCTTTTCCAAGTACTGTTGCATCCTTGCTTCCCTAGCTGTGTAAGTCCCCATCATTTGATTAACCACGAGTTGCGAATCACTTTTGATCACCACTTGATTTATACCAAGTTCTCGTGCCAATTCTAGACCTGCAATCACAGCTTCATACTCCGCTTCATTGTTAGTTATGGAATGACATTTAATAGCTTGCCTAATAGTTTCACCCTTAGGTGGTACTAAAACAATTCTTAATCCTGCACCTTTTACGTTAGATGAGCCATCAGTAAATAAGGTCCATGTTCCTGGATTAGCCCCATTAAGTATTTGTACTTCTTTTTCTGCTTCTAACTGCATCCCTTGGCTAAAGTCAGCCACGAAATCAACTAATATTTGGGATTTTATTGCAGTTCTAGGTAGGTACGTGATTTCATATTCACTTAGCTCTATGGACCATTTGGCTAACCTTCCTGACAATTCATGCTTATGCAATATATTACGTAAGGGGTATGCAGTTACTACAACAATGGGATGACATTGAAAATATGGTCTTAACTTTCTAGATGCCATGATTAAAGCAAGTGCTAGTTTTTCCAGTTGTGGATACCGTGTCTCTGCATCTAACAAAGATTTACTAACATAATAGATAGGAGATTGTTTACCCTGCTCTTCTCGAACCAAAATCGCGCTTACCGCAACTTCTGAAATAGCAAGGTAGATGAAAAGTTTCTCCCCAGCCTTTGGTTTTGCTAGCAAAGGTGGATTTGATAAGTACGTTTTCAAATCCCTAAGTGCTTGTTGACACTCCTCATCCTACTCAAAATGATCCTGCTTCTTAAGGGCCGAGAAGAATTTAAAACATTTTTCCGATGATTCTGAAATGAATCTTCCCAAAGCTGCGATTTTTCCCGTCAATCTTTGAACTTCTTTCTTGTTTTGAAAGTATATCAGGGATTTCTTCAATAGCTTTAATCTGTGCAGGATTCACTTCAATACCACGGTTAGAAACAAGAAAACCTAAAAATTACCTGATGCCACACCAAATGCACATTTAGATTCAACTTCATATTATATTTTCGTAAAATTTTAAACGTGTCAGACAGGTGCGATATATGATCTTCTGAATGTTAAGTTTCAGACAGTAAGTCCCCATGTCTGTTATGAAAGAAGTTTTTTCCTCATCTCCTGGATCCATCTTGATTTGATTATAGCCTGAATATGCATCTAAAAAACTTAATAGCTCATGCCCTGCAGTAGCATCGATTAATTGATCTATGTGCGGTAAAGGAAAAGAATCTTTTGGACAGACTTTATTAAGGTCTGTGTAATCTACACAGACTCGCCACTTACCATTCTTCTTAGGAACCACAACAGTATTAGCTAACCAGTTAGGATATTTTACCTCACGAATTGAACCAATTTTTAGCAATTTTTTAACTTCTTCTTGAATCACCTTATTCTTGAAAGTTCCTTGCTTTCTTTTCTTTTGCTTGACTGGAGGATATGATGGATCTTCATTCAATTTATGGGTCATGACTTCTGGTGGTATCCCTGTCATGTCAGAATGGGACCAAGCAAAACAATCTGCATTAGCTTTTAAAAATTCAATCAATTTACGTTTTACCTCCGGGCTAAGATTAGCTCCTATATAAACTTTTCTCTCAGGCCAATGTATAAATAACAACACGGCCTCTAGCTCTTCTATCGTTGTTTTGATGTTCTCGTTCTCCTCCGGTTTTGAATGGTATCAGGTCTTGAATCCACATCCGTTTGCTTTTGTTCAGGTGAGGTTGACACCGTGTTCCCCTCACCTAAATTCTGTAATTGCTATCTGTCTTCACCCTTAACAGTTGAATCTGCAACAGAATTGATGCTTCTAGATGTTTGTTGATCACCTCTGATTTGACATATTCCCCATGGAGATGGAAATTTAATAACTTGGTGTAAGGTTGAAGGAACAGCATCCATGTCATGAATCCGTAGTCTCCCAAGAATCATGTTGTAAGCCATTTCCATATCTACGACTTGAAATTTGGCGTCTTTAACGATGCCTTCTGCGAATGTAGTAATTATTGTTTCCCCTTTCGTGACCACACTAGAGTCAAATCCCGACAAAATATGTGCTTTTGGAATCAATTTAACCTCCGCTTGCATCTCGCGCAATACTTGTATCAAAATATTATTTACAGAACTACCTGGATCAATCAAAACTCGTTTCACGTTAGTGTCATGTACAAGTAGAGATATTACCAGTGCGTCGTTATGCGGAGTTAAGAGTCCCTCGGCATCTGCGTCGTTGAATGTAATATTCTCTTCTTCCAGCACATGTCGCAACTGCTTCCCATGAGTGATTGTTATTTTGGAAGTCTTATTAGCTGCGATATATGAGACACCATTGATATCTTCACACCCACTTATAACATTGACGGTTCTTTTAGGCGAGGGTGGTTTCGGAGGCTCCTGTCTGTTCTTCATATATGCTTGTTTACCTTTTTCACTGAATAACTCAGTGAGATACCCCTGTTTTAGCAAGTGATCAACTTCTCTTTGCAAAAATCTGCAATCTGCTGTTTTATGCCCGTGGACGTTGTGAAATTCACACCAATGATCAGGGTTTCGTCTGTTTGGATTTGATCTCATCTCCTTTGGCCGTCGTACCTTATCTCTCATGCTTCTTAAAACAGCAACAAGTTCAGAAGTGCTTATATTAAAATTGTAACCCCCGAACCTTGCTTTTAGACTTCCATCATCGTCTCGTGACCCACGTGTATTCTGATCGTTTCCGACCTTGATGAGGAGCCTGATTCCCTGTTTCTAGGTTTGTGATCGTACCTTTGATTATCTTGCCTTGACCGTGAGTCCTTTCCCACAGGTCCCATGTAAGGCTCGTACTTGTTTTTACCGGATCTCTTTTCATTTTCCACACGCCTTGAGCTTACTTTTTCTTCTGTTTTATGTCGTAAAATAATGTCTTCTTCAATCCTCATCTTTGTACTGTATCTGTTGTAGACATCATTCCACATTGTTGTTGGGAATTCTCGAAGGCTTTCCTTGAGTCGCCTCGTGGATTCTGAACTCTTCTCATTCAAATTGCTGGTGAAGGCTATGGCTGCCCAATTGTCAGGTACTCGTGGCAATGTCATTCTTTCCCGTTGAAATCTATCCACGAATTCTCTGAGTAGCTCTGAATCTCCTTGCTTGATTTTGAAGATGTCCTCCATTCTTTTTTGAACTTTTTGAGCTCCCGAGTGTGCTTTGATAAATAAATCTGCAAGCTCAGCAAAAGAATTTATAGAATTTTCAGGTAAGAGAGAATACCATGTTAGTGCCCCTTTAGTGAGTGTTTCACCGAATTTTTTGACCAAGACTGATTCAATCTCCTGGTTAGTCAAATCATTGCCCTTGACTCCTGTTGTAAATGCAGTAACATGATCTCGTGGGTCTGTTGTCCCTTCATACTTTGGAATATCGGGCATCTTGAACTTCTTTGGAATTGGGAGAGGGGCGGCACTTGGCTTCCATGGCTATTGAGAATATTTATCTATATCTACCCCTTGATCATGGGTGGTACTCCGGGTATTTGTTCTATGCGGTCGTTTTGCTCCCTAAGCTGTTTCTACAATGTTAGTACTAGATTTTGCAAATCAAATTTATTGGATTACCTGGGTCTCCCTCCTGTGTTTCACTGGGGGTTCACCGGTGCTTGAATTAACTAGTCTAGAACGAGGGTTCTCCAAAGTATTGTTATTTGGAGTAGGTGTGGGTGGAGCAGCAGGTAATTGACTAACAAAAGCTTGTAAAGCTTTATTGACCTGAGTAGCGATAAGTTTTTGTAAAGCATCATCCATAGCTTCAGCATTTTCAAATTGACCTCGTTCATCTGTGTGAGATCCTTCAGGAGTGCCTTCACGAGATTGTCGTGGTGAGTCTCGTGGTGTTTGATCCTGAATAGCATCATTTTGCGGATCTCCCTGATTTTGTTGATTGAGTGGGTTTCCTTGGATGTTGTCATTGTTGTTCGACATAGTTGATTCCACAAAGAAAATCNCTTTATTCTTTGAAAGTTTCCTTTGCTTTTCTTTTCTTTTTGCTTGACTGGAGGATATGATGGATCTTCATTCAACTTATGAGTCATGACTTCCGTTATCGTCCAACGGTTAGGATATCTGGCTTTCACCCAGGAGGCCCGGGTTCGATTCCCGGTAACGCAACCAATTTGGTTAACCAAAAATTAGATTTTAGGTCAAAGCTTGAATTTAGAAGAACACGGGTTACTGATAATCGGAAAAGAGTATATAAAGAAAGAAATTTGTGAATAATATGATCAGAAAGCAAGTAAATCAAAGTATATTCCAATAGTGTTTTTTTCGTGCTTACAGTTGTTTGTGACTTTCCCTTTTATAGCCATTTTGGGAATACAGACTTTACCTTTGTCATAATAAGACAATTATGGGCAATTAATGACTTTAAATGTTACGTTATGCAATCATATATGTTAACTACATATTCTCTAACGTTTCCAGTATTTAATACTCATTAAATGCTGTATTTGGGCTCTTTTTTGCTGTCAGATTCATTCCTTTGACTTTTCACGATCTTTGACCTTTAAATGTCTTGAATAGGTACGAGCGTTGAATTACTTGTATGACTGCTCGTGCCTTCTCCATTTAACTTGTTCGTATCTGTTGTTGCTCGTATCTGTTAACCAACCTTAATTCTTTGACTGTTTGACCAGTCTACGTGTCATGACAAGTCACCATATATATAAATACAATTTTCCCCAATACAGTTATGTGCTTACCCTATAGTTTTCCTTCTAACCCTCACTTTGTGCATTATATTATAAGAGTTTATAATCCTACTTATAAGGGATGGCCTCACGCAACCATAAAGAGCAATATTTATAAATATAAACATGAATATTAACAATATTTCCGCTATTTATTTACTCATATAGATTGTCGCATTGCTATTACTACTGATATTGGTAGAGTGATAATGACTGTGATTATCTTACTGTGACCACTCATTGGATTGATGAGGAATTTGCTACACATGCAGATGCAAAAGCCTCAATTAAAATAACTGCTCAAACAGTTTATAATGCTTATCAACTTGCCTTAGATCATGCTAGACTAAATGTTCCAACTCCTACTTCGTCTAGTTCGCAATCATCTAAAAGAACTGCGGGCCTAAAAACATTTAGTTCTTGGATGGAGTTCAGGGGTTCTCAAGGTGATAATATTGGTGATACTTCACAACTAAATGAGCTTCAAGTTTATTTGTCGCAGGGACTTGAAAAAGAGAATCCATACGGCACCTTTGATGTTTTGGAATGGTGGAAGGACAAAGAAAAACACTTTCCGGTTCTTTCAAGGATGGCTCGAGATATTTTATGTCTTCAAGCTTCAACAGTGGCATCAGAGAGCGCTTTCAGTCAAGCGAGACTTCAAATCGGTGATCATAGAGCGTCTATGAGAGAGAGCTTGGAAAAATCAGTACTCTTCAGAGATTGGATCCGTTCGGAAAGAAGAAATTTTGGACTTGCTGAATCACAACCGGAGATAGACGAAGCTTATGAAGAAATGCTAGCGGAACTTGCGGAGGATGTTGCTCCGCCCGGAAGAGGTGATGAACAAGCTTCTTTTCCGCCACCACCAATGGAAATTCCTACGAACCTTGAAGGATTTATTAAATTTGTTAGAGATAATATGTAGACTAATATGTAACTTGTATTTTGGCACATCTTCATTAGTTTTTTTTTCCTTTTAATGGTGGTATTAGACCTTGTTGTGCTCATTCCATTGGGGGGAGGAAGACTAAGAAAGATATTTCCATTTTTGTTAATGTCGTAATAATAAAAATTATAAGGCATTCCCTTGAATATTTCTTTGCAATTTTTTTTTTGTGTTTAAATTTGAATAATAAGATTTAAGTCACAATTCTATAATATATTTACAAGAAATTATATAAGGCAATCTATATCTCTCTCTCTCTCTCTCTATATATATATATATATATATATATATAGTATGTATAATATATATAAGCTATATTATATAGCCTATATATATATAAGGCAATATATATAATACTATGCATACTATATATACTATATATATTCATACAATATATACTATATATATGTATATATAAATATATATACATATAAGCAATTATATATATATATATATATATATATATATATATATATATATATATATATATATATATAGAGTATATATAATATATATAAGCTATATTATATAGCCTATATATATATATATATATATATATATATATATATATATATAAGTGTATATACTATGTAATTGCTATACATACTATGTATACGATATATATACATAATATATATACTATATATATGTATATATAAATATATATACATATAGCAATTACATAGTATATACACTTTTATATATATATATATATATATATATATATATAATTTACAAAAAAATGCCTTAGATAAAAAAAAAATCCGGAACACTTAGGCCCGTTTAGGCCCGTGGGCCCGACCCATTTAGCCTGGGACCATGTGGGCTTAAGCCCACAGTGAGCTTAGGCCCACAGTGGGCCGGTTCCACCCACCAGGCCCGTTAAGCCCGGGACTGCCAAAGCCCGGGACCGTTAGGACCGGCCCGTTTGGCCTATTTAGGCCCGGGCCCGACCCAGAATACAGCTTTAATGTCTAAGTGTTGAACTAGCCGTTCAGGCCGAATTGAGTGCTCGACCTCGCCCGTAGCTAAATCACTTTGCCGGTATGTAGCTTCCTATATGTGACTTCGGCTTGGTTGCTTCTTGGTCGTTCTTCCTTTAGTAGAATTCCTTTGATCAGATTTTGACCCATATAAGTTCTCCGTTTGTCTTTGTTTTATTTACTAAAAATGTTGGATTTTCAAGTGTTTAAACTAAGTTTGAAGAATGTTCTTATTTGTTTTGTAAGCTAATTGTGAATCAGAAATTAATGCTACATACACCCTAAAATTGTGTTATTTCATTGAATTAGAATTTGCAAAAGTACTATTATGCGGCACCTTCCTGAGATTCCTTGGAAGGGCGACGTAAGGCTAAGCAACTGATGTCAGTGTCGTTATTGTCCGCCAACTGAGGTCCCCTCCGTACGCTAGACTAGATTGTCAGTGCCGTACGGGAAAACCAATGTCAAGAGCAATTGAGAGAACAGAAATGAGAATTGAGAATGAAAGAAAGCTTGATTGCATTAATGAAAGCTATTACAGAAAAGCAACGTGGTGTCGAGGGGGAGAGACACCAGTACAGAGAATTGCTTGCTTGCTAGAAAGTTTGATTGCTTGATCCCCCCTAATAATGCTTAAAAAAATAATCCAAAGCTACAAAACTAGACTTGACTAAGCTAGAGAAACATAATGGAAGTACATAAAATAAAACAACTCTATATTTACAATGAAAATGACTTAGTTTTCTATAAGGCAGCAACAGGTCCGTTATCAGCAACAGTGTCTTTGGTATCACGGTCTGCGCGCGCGGCGCTGTTGGCATCTGCCTGCGGCTTGGCGCTGGCGAGGGATATCGGTGGGGCGACAGAGGCACCTGCGCGCTTATCACTTGGCGCGTCCAAGACCACGGGGCCGTCCGTGGTGCTAGGCATTGGGAGGCTTGCTAGGACGCCATGGAGCGCGCCCAAGGGGTCATGGGGCATGGCTGGAAAGTCGCCCATGACATTCTCCCCCACCTGAGTTGGCGACGTCCTTGGCGCCTTACTTGCAAAATAATCTTCAATGAGGCTCTTGTAGGCTTTGAGGTTTGTTCCCCTCTCCCAAGTATTTTCTTCTGCATCACAGCCCTGCCATTTCACCAAGAACTCTTGGTGATCTTTCCTTGAGGCATGAATCACTCTATCATCAAGGATAGCTTCAACACGCCTTTTCCAGGTTGAATTGGGACCTCGTATACTGGGTATTGTAAGCTAGCTCCTTGAAGGATCCTTCGTGTCTTCCCAAAAAGGTTTCAGGAGACTGACATGGAAGACAGGATGAATTTTCCACCAAGCTGGGTTATCCACCCGGTATGCAACTTTCCCAATGCGCCTTTCAATGGACAAGGGTCCAATGTATTTTTGCAATAGGCGAGGGTCATGGACTTCCGCAAATAAGTACCGCTTTGGGATTTTGACCATCACTTTGTCTCCTACTTGATATTCAACAAAGCGATGATTCTGATCAGCATGCCTCTTCATCCGCTTTTGAGCTTTGACAAGATAGCTCCGCACTATCTCCATATCCGCTTCCACTCTTTTGAGAAGCTGGCAGCTCGAGGAGATTTAGCCATGTTTGGTGCATTCACAGTGTGTGGGAGTAGCGGTTGTTGTCCGGTAACAATTTCAAAAGCACTTTTGTTAGTACTAGAGCTCTTTTGTAAATTGAAACACTGTTCAGCAGCATCCAGAAGCTTCACCCAATTCTTCTGCGATCCAGTTACAAAGTGGCGAAGATATTCCTCCAACGTACCATTGAACCGCTCCGTCTGGCCATCAGATTGCGGATGAAAACTTGAGCTGTGACTCAATTTTGACCCAAGGCACTTGAAGAGTTGGGTTCAAAAGTTGCTAGTGAAGCGTGAGTCGCGATCACTAACAATGTCTTTGGGCAGGCCCCAATATTTGACGACATAAGAGAAGAAGAGTCGAGCTGTATCTTTTGCTGATATATATTATGGGGCTGCAATAAAGGTGGCATACTTGGAAAATCGGTCCACCACAACCAAGATAGTTGTGAGATCTCCGACCTTGGGCAATCCGGTGATGAAATCCAGGGAAACGCTTTCCCAAGGTCTCTTTGGGACAGCAAGTGGTTCCAAGATTCCCGCTTGTGTCAAGCGGTCCGACTTGTCCTTCTAGCATACTAGACAAGTCTTCACATACTGAGCGACATCATCGGCCATTTGAGGCCAATAATAGGCACGGCGAAGTAACGCCATGGTGCGTTCTTCACCGGGATGGCCAGCCACAGAGTATCATGACATTCCGCTAGAAGAGTCCTCCGCAAATCTCCTCTTTTAGGAACATAAAGTCGGTTCCCTTTCACTTTCAGAAAACCATCTTCCATGTAGAACTGGCGAGTCTTGCCCTGTCCTACCAAATCAACCAAATACTGAGCAGCAGGATCCTTGATGAGTAGATCTTGTATCTGGTCCTTGATGGATGTGGCTACTTCGCTCCCCCTTAGGGTGGCGAGTAGGCACACCGATGCTAGATCAGCTCTCCGACTGAGCGCATCAGCAACATGATTAGTCTTTCCACTGCGGTACTCCAGGTTAAAGTGGAATTCAGCTAGGAGTTCCTGCCACCTGGCCTGTCGACCATTCAGCTTCGGCTAGGTCATGAAATGGCTGACAGCTGTGTTGTCCGTCTTGACCACGAACAGGGTTCCCAGCAGATAGTGCCTCCAAAGGCGCAAGCAGTGGACGACAGCCAATAATTCCTTCTCATGGGCGGCATAGCGCCGCTCTGCATCCTTCAGCTTCCGACTCTCGTACTCTACAAGGTGCCCTTTTTGTAGCAAGACTCCGCCGAGGGCATAGTCAGATGCGTCCGTTTGTACCTTGAATGGCTTGGCCAAATCAGGGAGCGCCAAGACGGGGCTACTAGACATAGCCGCTTTTAATGCGTTGAAGGACTCCGCTCTCCTTGGTCCCCAGTCCCAGGGTGTGACCTTCTTGAGGAGTTCTGTCAATGGCACTGCGATAAGGGAGTAGTTCTTCACAAACCGCCGCTAGAAATTGTATAGGCCAAGGAACGCCCTCAAGGCATGGACATACTTGGGCGGAGGCCAATCTGTGATGGCCTGAATTTTCTGTTGGTCCATCTTGATGCGTCCTTCCTCGATGACATGTCCGAGGAAGTCAATTTGCTTCTAAGCAAAGGAGCACTTGGATAACTTTGCATATAGTTCATGCTCCCGCAATCGAGCTAGGACCTTCCGCAAGTGCACTAAGTGTTCTTCCAATGTCTGGCTATATACCACAATGTCATCTAAGTAGACCACCACAAATTCGTCGATGTACTCTCAGAATACTTGGTTCATGAGAGTGCAAAATGTAGCTGGGGCGTTGGTCAAGACGAACGGCATGACCAGAAAGTCGTACGACCCATATCTTGTCACACAGGTCGTCTTGTGTTCATCACCCTCTGCAATCCTAACTTGCTAATAACCTGTCTTCAGATCTATCTTGGTGAACACCGTCGCGCCACCCAGTCTATCAAACAAGTCTGCCATTAGAGGAATAGGGTACTTGTTCTTCACGGTGATTTTGTTTAGAGCTCGATAATCCACACAGAGTCGCAGGCTGCCATCATGTTTCTTTTGGAATAGAACAGGGGACCCATATGGGGACTTGGAGGGTACAATGATCCCTGTATCTAGCATTTCCGTCAATTGTCTCCGAAGCTCGATGAGTTCGGGTTGAGACATTCTGTAAGGCGCCCGGGCCGGTGGCTTCGCGCCCGGCACTAACTCAATTTCATGGTCCACAGTGCGCCTAGGCGGGAGCCGCTTTGGGATGTCTTGTGGCATGACATCTTCAAAATCCAGTAGTAACTCCTTCACGGGTTCAGAAATGGGACCCGAGGAGCGTTCTATATCTTCAATGCAAAGGGTTGCCAGGAACGTAGGTTCATTCCTTTTGACCCCCTTCTTCAACTGCAAGGCCGAGTTGATAGCCTTGACACTACCTTTACCTTTCCCTACAACTCGTCCAAGGCGCTCCACCTGAGTCGAGGCTAAGTAGTTGTGGGTAGAACCCGTGTCTATCATAGCCCGAATGGGCTTGCCATTCACCTTTATCTCAACGAACATTAAGGTCCTCTCTTGTTTAAGAGGAGTCTCTTCATTCGCCTTCTTTTTCCCCTTCTTGGTGACGGTACATGGGTCCTTCTTCTTACGAATACCAGCACTGGTCTCCCCTAATGCCTCAGAAATAGAACCAACAATTGCATTGAAGGCACCTACTGGTTCAGTCTGGTCTGCATCGTCTGAGTCATCATCAGTCCCATCATCAATAGCCTGATGGGCGTTCATCTGTGCATGTGGGCACTCATTGTTCCAATGTGCCCTGCCGCAATGACGGCATCCTGAAGGAGGCTTTCTCTCCCGGTCATTGTTGTTTGACGTAGCACTGTTGCTGCCGAAGGAAGGAGCTCTAGATTTGTTTGAGTTCCAATCTCCCCCACTTTTGCTAGGGCCACCATTGCTAGGCTGGCCCCCTTTGAATCCCGCTCGGGCAGGCGGCTGGGGCCTATCCTTTCGAGCTTCCATTTGATAGTCCCCAAGGCATTCAGCTGCTTGGATCGCCTTGGGAAGGGTATCTACCCTCTGTCATTGTAGCTCCACACGGGCATAAGGTTTCAACCCTTCCAGGAAGGTGAAGAGCCTGTCTTTGTCCCCCATGTCGCGTATGCTTAGCATGAGCGCGGAGAATTCCCTCACGTAGTCCCGCACTGATTTTGTCTGACGGAGCTCCCGTAGTTTTCTCCTTGCATTGTATTCAACATTTTTGGGAAAGAATTGTAGGCGTATGGGTGCCTTCAGTTCTACCCATGTCTAGAGAGTATCTTCACCGGCCTTGATGGCTTCGTACTTCACCCGCCTTCAGAGTTTAGCATCACCCTGAAGATACATGGCAGCAGTTGCTACCTTCTTAGCTTCTTCTAGGCCCCCAACAACATCGAAATACTATTCGACGTCAAAGATGAAGTTCTCCACTTCCTTGGCATTCATAGCTCCATTGTATGGCTTTGGCTCAGGAATTTTCAGTTTCTGTGTCGCGGAAGCGGGGTTCACAGCGCCCCCGATTTGGTTTCCACCTCCTCGAAGTAGGCCCAGTAACGCAGCGTTGACAATATTGAGCTGGTCTGTCAATTTGTCAATAGTTTGTTGCATGGCAGTCACCCTGTCTACCTCTTGTGCCCTGTGGGCTAAATCCTCGGTGCGCTCCTGTTGGAGCCCCTCGAATTTCTCAAAAATTTCGGCCGCCTCTATGGCAGCCGTCTGTCGGTCTACCTCGGAGTCGCGACTGATCTTTTCAATGTCAACTTCAGCCTGGAGCACCCTGCGGTCCAGGTCGTCCAACCTTTGCACTAGGCTGGTTCTTAGTTCAGGCACCGTATCCACAATAGGCCGTAATACCTCAACCGCCCCTTCGAGAGCCGCAATGCGGTCCCCATGATTCACCATGGTCAAAAATGGTGGTAATGTCAATACGTTCCCTCGTCCTATGTCGAGCCTAGGCTTTGATACCAACTGTTACGCGGCGCCTTCCTGAGATTCCTTGGAAGGGTGACGTAACGCTAAGCAACTGATGTCAGTGCAGTTACTGTCCGCCAACTGAGGTCCTCTCCGTACGCTAGACTAGATTGTCAGTGCCGTACGGGAAAACCAATGTCAAGAGCAATTAAGAGAACAGAAATGAAAATTGAGAATGAAAGAAAGCTTGATTGCATTGATGAAAGCTATTTCGGAAAAGCAACGCGGTGTCGAGGGGGAGAGACACCAGTACAGAGAATTTCTTGCTTGCTAGAAAGTTTGATTGCTTGATCCCCCCTAATAATGCTTAAAAAAATAATCCAAAGCTACAAAACTAAACTTGACTAAGCTAGAGAAACATAATGGAAGTACGTGAAATAAAACTACTCTATATTTACAATGAAAATAACTTAGTTTTCTATAAAGCAGCAGCAGGTCCGTTGTCAGCAACAGTGTCTTTGGCATCACGGTTTGCGCGCGCGGTGCTGTTGGCATCTGCCTGCGGCTTGGCGCTGGCGAGGGATATCGGTGGGCGACAGAGGCACCTGCACGCTTGTCACTTGGCGCGGCCAAGACCACGAGGCCGTCCGTGGCGCTAGGCATTGGGAGGCTTGCTAGGATGCCACGGGGCTCGCCCAAGGGGTCATGGGGCATGGCTGAAAAGCCGCCCATGACAGTACGTGTGTATGGAAGTTTGTCTATTTATTGCAGACGGAACTTTCAAAAGGATAGAGCACAACTTCACGGAGAGATGGTAATCGTGGCATAGGACTGTAGTTGGAAAGTATCTCCATCAACTAGAAATTTTGATGTTTCTTCTTGATTCTTTATACTTTGTGAGAATGCATCCCAGCCCTCTACCAAGAGCAAAAGAACATCAACATTTGAAAAGTTATGACAAGCACGAAAAGAAAAGAAAGAAAAACAAGCAAGAATCACTAAAATATTACTAGTGAATAACTTAGCTGAAGAAATGTTAAAGAATTCACCACGTAAATCAAGAAAAATACATGACAGATCCCAATTATATTATTTAAAGAAACCCGAAGTATACATGGTGCAAACTTGCAAGTTTGCGTCTAATTCAACTAGTAGCTGTTATAATACAATGGAATCAACAATTCAACTAGCAGCTGTTATAAAAACAGCTTCTGTTAGCTAACAGTGTTATTAACTTGAAGCCTCAATTCTAAGTACCAAAGACTTAATTTCATTATATCTCAGTATTCCTCGCTACAACAAAAAATGGATCTTCTCTGGTATTCGCTTCTAATTCCTCTGCTTGTTTTCATTTTCTTCCTTCATCAATGGTTCTTTACTACTTCAAAGACAGGCCAAAATAAGTTACCACCATCTCCAAAAGGGCTACCAATCATTGGAAATTTGCATCATCTTGGGTCGCATCCTCACCGCTTTCTCCATAAACTATCAGAAAAACATGGTCCAGTCATGCTACTTCACTTGGGCAGTAAGCTAGTGTTTGTTGCTTCCTCTATTGATGCTGCTCGTGATATCATGAGAACCCACGACCTCGTCTGATCAACCAGACCTAAATCCAGCATCGCTGATAGACTATTTTGTGGCTCCAAGGATGTGGGCTTTAGTCCTTTTGGTGAATACTGGAGGCAAGTAAGAAGTATTACTGTGCTTCACCATCTCAGCAATAAAAGAGTCCAATCTTTTCGTGATGTCAGAGAAAAAGAAACTGCTAACATGATTGCAAAAATCAGGCAAGGATGTGATTCTTCGACTTCAGTGATAGATTTGAGAGATCTATTTTGTTCTCTGACTAATAACATAATTAGCAGAGTGGCCTTAGGGAGGAAATATAATGAAGGGGAAAGTGGGATGAATGCTAAGGCCACCCTGGAACAGCTTCTTGAACTTCTAGGTGGTTTTAACGTTGGGGATTACATTCCATGGCTTGAATGGCTCAATAAAATCAATGGCCTAGACATCAGAGTGGAGAAAGTAGCTAAAGAGTTGGATGCATTTTTAGAAATGGTGATTGAAGAACACATGAGTAGGAACAAGAAAGAAAAATACCACGAGAGTGAAGCTAAAGACTTCGTGGACGTTTTGCTTGAAATTCAGAACGGAAAGGAAACAGGCTTTCCTATTCAAAGAGATTCATTGGAAGCTATCCTCTTGGTAAGCATCTTGTACTCCCACATAGCTAGTCATCTATGCATTATTTAATTCAACATAACAATCTATCACCCTTTGGTGACAGAACAGGTTCACTGAAATCTGTATTTTTATGTGTAAAATAATTACTATCGCAACATCAATTCGAGAAGAAAATGGTGATGAGACTACACCAAGTACTTTTTTGCGTTCATCATCCCCTATTGTTAGTACTAACTTACAAGGTCGGGCTTGTTTGTTTTTTCTTTTGTGCTTCTGGCTAATGCATAGGATGCGTTTGCTGCGGGTACGGATTCAACATATACATCTCTAGAATGGACAATGACTGAGCTTTTGAGGCATCCAAGAGCTATCGAAACATTACAGAATGAAGTGCGAGGATTAGCCCAAGGGAAATAGGAGATAACAGAGGATGACTTGGGAAATATGCAGTACCTGCAAGCAGTGATCAAGGAGAGTCTCAGACTTCATCCACCGTTTCCGCTACTACTTCCTCGAGAATCTACAGAAGACGTAAAATTACTAGGCTATGACATACCTGCTAAAACTCAAGTCATAATTAATGCTTGGGCAATCGGAAGAGATCCGTTGTCGTGGGATGATCCAGAGGAGTACCGGCCAGAGAGGTTCTTGAATAGTAATATTGACGTCAAAGGACTAAACTATGAATTGATTCCCTTCGGAGCAGGCAGAAGGGGCTGCCCGGGAAGAACTTTTGTTGTTGTTGTGATTGAGTTAGCATTGGCAAAGCTTGTGCACAAGTTCAATTTTGCATTACCAGAAGGATTAAGAGAGGAGGATTTGGATATGACTGAAACTAGTAGCCTCACTGTCCGTAGGAAATCACCTTTGCTAGCTGTGGCTACTCCGTCCTCTAGTTAGGACTTCTTTTGTCCAATTGCTTAAATTTTACACTTCTTGTGTCGTTTGTGTTGCCTCTCTACCTCACCAGGTAGGTGTAAGGTCTGCGTATAATACTCTATCATTTCCAAACCCAATCTGTGGAATTATACTGGTAGGTTATTGTTGTTATTGTTATTGTGTTGTTTGGGTGTCTGTTTCAACAATTATATATTATTATTGTTATTATTATTTTCTTTTACTAGCTTATTTGGTGTTGACAATTGTATACTAGCACTAAATTTGGCTGCTTCTTTGACGTCACTTATGCATAAAATTTTCCTGCAGGAGCTTAAGACAACACATAGTCAGAAGACTTCTCATTAGAGGCCAAAAGGTTCGATTCCAATAATAATAATAGATATCGTTTATAAATCCTTGACGGCAAGACCACATTTTTTGTTTCTTCTATGTAAGTTTTATCCAAATTAATCAACAACGACTCCCACCCAGAAAATTTAGTAATCCCTGAATCCAGGAAAATTTAAATATACTCCAAAAGTTTACGCGTTGTTCATCAGTAGTCACTACTAAAAATATCCAAAATCGACCGATGTTAGTCGATAATTGGCAAAAACCAACCTAAAACCAACCGATTCGTGGTAGTCAATAGAGCCAACCGATCGACTTCAATCGATTGTGACCGACTTCGGCCGGTCAATTAAGTTCCACAACCGGCCAAAAAAATCCGACACCGACCAAAGTCGGTGGATATTTTTAAAATTATGTAATTAAAAAATATACCATCTGAGAATCGAACCGTGGTTTGTACTGTGGCAAGATTATAAAATTAGGGTCATATAACATGTGGTAGTTATGTTAGTTAGTCAGGGGTATTTTAGTCCTTATACCTATTTTACACACGTGACTCGTGTGAGACAGCTGTATATAACCAACACTCTGTATTAACAGAGTTAGTTACAAAGATAATGAATACATCTTCTTCGTCACTCGTCTTCTTCTCTCTCTACTAATTTTCTTCTTAATCACATGCAATTGTGTTCTCTGCTAGATATGTACACAGATTTTATCAAAGATACTATACTACTATTAGACCATTGATGCCATTGGGTTTAATACTTTTTTTATTTTTTTTTTATACTCTTTAATTTTATTTTCACTCGATTTTTTTCAAAAATAAATTTACCGACCAAAATCGGCCGATTTTTTAAAATGCTCGACCGAAACCTGTCGATATTCCGAATATTAATTTTAGTTAAATTTAAATTAAAAACCGATCGAAGTTGATCGATTTCTTGAAATAATAATTTTAGTTGACCGGTTTCTTGAAAAATAATTTTCGGGTCGCAGAAATAACTTTTCACATTTTGGCGCAAAAAAAAGAGAGAAAATTTTACCTCCTATAGCAAAGCTTTACACCCTATTTATTATAAATAAAACCCTTTTAAAATATTATTTTCTATAGATACCTTTTAGTTTTTTATAGCAAAATATGTATTTTATGGTCACTTCCTATTGTTAAGCCATTAAATACGCTGTCTAATATTTTTCTCTCTCATTATTTCAGTTTATTCTCTCCCAAAATCATGCATAGTATCTTATTTCTCTCTCCACGATCTCTCTCTCATTCTTTCCTATATGAACTAGAAAGTTGGTTACCTCCGACAGACGGTAAGCTTTTCCATGATTTCCATGGTTATTACTACTCTTCAGCCATGAAAACAGTGAGTTTTTCTATGATTTCCTGCAAGTTTTCTTAACATCCTTTTCAAAAATGTTCTTTCCCAATTCCACAGGACGTGAAGGCGTGACACCAAATTTTTTCCCTTCTGATTCATGATTTCTTGCTTCTGTCAAGAACTATGAACTTGTGCAAGTCATAAATCATCAACGCGGATTTTCACCACTCACCACTAAAGTTTTTGAATTTTTCGCCGGTTAAAGCTTCTTCTTTTTCTCTTTAACAGTTTTTTTAAAAATATCCACCATTGTTAGGTATTCTACAGAATACCATTAAAGCACTCAATTTCGAAGGGCCGTCTTTCGATTTGTAAATCACTCAAGAGGAACCTGTATTTGCAGGTTCATCAGCAACCATTGAAGCCCAAAGAAGAACAAAAATACGCAATGACTCTAATTGTAGATGTATTTATATGTATTCGAGTCCGCATACATTGATTTTTAGTTTCTACAGTGATTTTCTCTTCTTGTATTTAGATGTATTTATATGTATTCGATAAGGCATACACCGATTTTTATTTTGTACAGTGATTTTTGACTGTTGTATTTAGATGTATTTATATGTATTTGAGTTCTTACAACAATATTTTTAAATACATTGTTAGTTCTATCATTTTGATGTTATTCATCAATTAGTTATGCATTCAATCTAACTGTATCCATCTGTATCTTAAACCTAACTGTATCAATATGTATTTAAAACAACAATACAATAAAATACTCTTAATATAAATAGAAAATCAATGAATACAACCAATAAAATATACTCAATAAAGCAGCAATACCATGTATTATGAATAAATAAAATATTGTGAATACAAAAATAAACTTGAATACATTGAACACAACTATTAGATACAACAGAATACAAGCACTAGGTTTATTATGAATTATGCAGGCAGTATGTTACTATTACAGGTTGTATCCGGAATCATTACTTGATGTATTNATTCATCAATTAGTTATGCATTCAATCTAACTGTATTCATCTGTATTTTCAACCTAACTGTATCCATCTGTATTTAAAACAATAATATAGTAAAATACAGTAGAATACTCTTAATACAAATAGAAAATCAATGAATACAACCAATGAAATATACTCAATAAAGCAGTAATACCATGTATTATGAATAAATACAATATTGTGAATACAAAAATAAACTTGAATACATTGAACACAACTGTTAGATACAACATAATACAAGCACTAGGTTTATTATGAAATATGCAGGCAGTATGTTACTATTACAGGTTGTATCCGGCATAAATACATGCAGAAAATCGAATTTCAAAATATTTCTGTAGATACTTGTATTAATTTCGAGCAGTACCTCGAACAATGACAGGAAAAAAAACTCGAACTGTATCAGAAAGAAAAGAGGGACTGAAACTCTGAAGAATGCTCTGTTTTTTGGTAATTAGCGTCTGATAAATCTTCTCATTAATTGAATTGATAATGTTGTGTGTTATAATTGATTTAGGTGAGTTATATTAGGGGTGTATCTCGTTAAATTAGCAGCTTTCCGTTATTAAACAAGTAGAGAGACCTATTATTATGTTGTATTCATGAATACATGTGAATACAGCGGCTGACAGCTGGACTGCCCTAATTTTTAGCCGATTTTTGCTACTGTATTTATGAATACAGTAGCTCGAATGCTTCGAACACATTACCATAACAACTGAAAGGTATCTACGAAAAGTAATTATGTCTATGGTAGCTATAGGAAGTTAATAGCCACCAAACAATAGTCATTTCTGAAAATTCCTAAAAAACAACCGAATTCAGTTGGTTTCGTAAAAAATTTAAAAAGAAAATATTTTGTAAAACTGACCGACTTCGGTTGGATTTTTGACCGACCATAGTCATTTGGTCGACCACAGCAAATTTTGGCCGAATTTCTAGTAGTGAGTAGGAGAGCTTGACGATGACACTGAGAAGCCATTGAGGCCCCAAGTGGAACCCTTTTTGTCACTCTGCCACAAGTCTTCGTCTTCTTCCCTTGACTTTGTCAAATAGTGGAAAATTTTCACTAATTTTTTAAGTTGTTATTGAACAATGTTCATAAAAACCAATTGGAATTGTAGGCGAATTAAGGATTAAAAGGTTCTTAGCACTAAATTTATTATTCCCTTCGTTTCATATTAAATGAGATACTTTCCTTTTTAGTCTGTTCCAAAACAAATAACACATTTCTAAATTTGAAAATAATTCAACTTTAAACTCTTCATTTTACCCTTTTTGCCTTAATGAGAAGCTTTTATAGCCACTCAAATGGCATGGCCCCACGAACCTTTTACCCCATAAGCTTTTAAGACCACAAGTTTCAAAAGTCTTTTTTTTTTTTTTTTAAACTCCGTGCCGAGTCAAACTATCTCAAATAATATGAAACGGAGGAAGTATATTTTTAAAATTATGAATTCATGATCTACATTGAAATTTTAGTGAGTTATATTGGCAGCTTGTGGTTGTGGGCGTAGATCATCACCATCTAACAAATTGTTTGAAAGTTAAAATATTTGACAAAATAATAATGGCAAATTTGGATGATATTTGGTTGAAGTTTAAAAGATTGGTATGGGAATAGTTGAAACTGAAAAAGGAGTGTTGAAAAGTTCTATACATCCAATAAATTAAAACAATATGTGCACCACATGCGGGCTATATTCTATAAGTTTGTTTGTATCTGCTTTTGATTAATGAAATCAGATTAAAGAAATGGAAACTAACGACCCATTATTATTAAGTTGGAAAGAGAGGAGGAAGGTGCATAACCGGACTAAAATTGAGAAGAAGAAACATACGACGATATTTAAAAATGCACAAACACAAATCATGCCACTAATTGATTGTCTATAAAAATTTAATTCTTATTTTAAATTCCTTAATGTACATTATAAATAATCTTCTTCAGAAGATCAGATTTGTATTAAACGTCTACCTCAATTCACCTAATCTCCTTCTGCCAAGCACATAAACAATATGTTCAGCTCCTTACAATGGCTAGAGTCACTGTCCTTCAATCCATTTTTATCCTCTTTTTTAGCCCTTTCACTCATTTCCTTCCTTGTTATGAGGCTCCTTTTGACTAAAACTAAAACCAAAAATCTCCCCCCTTCTCCCTCAAATTACCATTTATTGGTCACATGCATGCACAAACTAGGTTTGTACCCTCATCACTCTCTACACAAGTTAGCTCAACAACATCGACCCTTAATGTTTCTTAACCTGGGAAGTGTGAATACTCTTGTTGTTTCCTCAGCTGAGGCAGCTTCCGAAATCATGAAAATCCATGACCTTTATTTTCTGTGACAGGCCTAAATCCAACTTCAACGACAACAAGAATCTTCTTTACGACTTTAAGGATGTTTCTGTCGCGCCTTATGGCGAGTACTAGAGACAAATGAGAAGCATTTGTGTCCTTCAGTTTCTTAGTACCAAAAAGGTTCAATCTTTTCGCGTTATGAGGGAAGAAGAGACGGCTCTTTTACTGAAGAAAATCAGGGAGTGTCTCCAGAGGCAGTGAATTTGAGTGAATTGTTTATGACACTTACAAATGATATTGTAAGCAGAGCAGCTTTTGGGAGGTAATATGTGGAGGGAAGAGTGGAGAGAAGTTTAGGAAGCTAATGAAGGAATTTGTGGGAATATTAGGTGGATTTGATTTTGGGACATTTCTGTTTTCACTTGCATGGGTTGATAGAGTAAGTGGTTTAGAAGCAAAAGTGGAGAGAGTTGCAATGGAGATGAATGAGTTTCTTGAGGGAGTAGTGGAAGAACATTTAGATAATCATAAAAGGGTGACTTACTTATTGGGTGGAAGAGTGGAGAATGAAGGCAGAGAGGATTTTGTTGATGTTTTACTTGGGATTTACCAGCAAAACATGAATGGCTTTTCCATTGACAGAGATGGCACCAAAGCTCTCATTGTGGTAAGTTATTTCTCAGCGCGCGCTCTAGCATTGAACTATGTAATTATCTCATTAAGAATTTAAATTGCTAAAAAAAGTATACTTTTATTTACTTTAATTAGATCCTCAACAGGCATTCCTATGTCTGGGATTTCAATTGAAACAAAAAAGGAAGATCGGGCAAAGGGGCTACGCCACCACTGCACCAAATGCTGTTTTGACCATGGGTTCCCACATGAAAATATAACTACTTTACTGAAAAAAATACCAGTGCAATACATAACTTAGGGAGGGGTGCATGGGTCCAAGTGGATCCGCCCCTGCTCAGGTAGAGTATCAATTAGTACTAAAGATACGGCATGAATGTGGGTAGTAAGATTAATAACTCCAAATGTATTGTTTGTATCGTAGAGAGCATGTTAATTACTACCCTTCTAACGCAAATCATTCCTCACAATAAGTTGATGCTGGTATAATAAAATGTTATTATATACTCCTATTCTATTATGTGTATAATCTGATGTAGCTAGTCGTAGATTTGTATTATAGAGATACGATGACGCCAAATATCACCATTTTATAATTGAATGACCAAGGAAATTATTTAATTATGACCCTCTGTAGGTCCTTTAAATATTTTTCAGGAAACATGTGGTAGCTGAAGACAGATGTAGCTTCACTACAATATTGTTAAACCTTAACCAATACTATGTTTTTGCTATCTTTATTTCAACTCTCTGACCATCTTCACTGACTTCCCATGATGAAATAAACGATGTGATTTATCACCAATAACACCATTAATTTGGTGGTATTAGAGGTAATCAATCACATCATTTATATATCTTTAAAATCCTTGTCATTCTTCTAGTTTATGGAGTATTTAATTTGTTTACGAAATGACTTTTTTTGGTAGGACATCTTTGCGGGAGGAACTGATACAACTTACACAGTGTTGGAATGGGCCATGACAGAGCTTCTAAGGCATCCCAATGCCATGAAAAAACTTCAGAATGAAGTGCGAGAAATAGCTAAAGGGAAACAAGAATTAGTATCAGGGGATGACTATGGTTATAACTAACGGTTGAGCTATAGGGAGAGACCCTGCAATTTGGGATGATGCGGAGGAATTTAAGCCAGAGAGATTCTTGAATTCGTCGATAGATTATAAAGGGCATGATTTTGGATTGATACCATTTGGAGCAGGAAGAAGGGGATGTCCTGGAATTTCATTTGCTATGGCTACTAATGAGCTTGTGTTAGCAAATGTTGTGAAGAATTTTAACTGGGAGTTGCCAAAGGGGCAAGATCTGGATATGACTGAATGCACTGGTTTAACTATTCACAGGAAAATTCCTCTGCTCAGGGGCGCGGATTTAGAGTAAAAATTTATGTTGTAAAAATTTATTAAAGCTGCAACAAATGGTAGGTCTTCAATGCTAAACCTTAAAAGTTGAACCCGCAGAATCTAAATCTGGATCCGCCTCTGCCACTGTTTGCTGTTGCAACTCCACGCAACTCTTAGTGTGATCCAAGAATGTGAAAAAGCAGGAACGTGGATGTAATGAGTATGTTTTGGCATGTGATAAATCGTAAAACTGTAAAAGGGTGTTACTCTTTATTTATTAACAACATAAGTATACTATAAGTAGTGTAATTAAGATTATATTTGATTAGATGTTTGGAAGTTACTTGATAACAGCTATTGGAATTCCTACTGCATGAATATCGCATGTGATTAAATTTTGTAATCTTTTGAGTGCTGCCTATTGGAATTTAAGTAAAATGTTCTAAAGCCTGAAATAATTGGAAAATTAATTCCTTTCGGCAAGAGAGTATTCATAAATGATTATCATATCCTTAATATCAGGCACTGACGGTCTATTTAGTATATTTTTTGTATAATAATATCTATTTTGTATATATTTTATATAGTGACAGTTTATTTTGTATAGTGACAGCCTATTTAGTATATTTTTTGTATAGTGACAGTATATTTTATATATATTTTGTATATTTGTTGTATAGTGACAGTCTATTTAGTATATATTTTGTATAGTGACGGTCTGTTTAGTATATTTTTTGTATAGTGACAGTCTATTTTGTATATATTAGTGACAGTCTATTTTGTATATATTTTGTATATATAGTGATAGTCTATTTAGTATATTTTTTGTATAATGGTAGTCTATTTTGTATATATTTTGTATAGTACGGTCTATTTAGTACATTTTTTGTATACTGACAGTCTATTTTGTATATGTTTTGTATAGTGACGGTCTAAAGTATATTTTTTGTATAGTGGCAGTCTATTTTGTATATATTAGTGACAATCTATTTTGTATATATTTTGTATAGTGACAGTCTATTTAGTATATTTTGTATAATGATAGTCTATTTTGTATAGTGACAGTCTATTGTATATATTTTGTACAGTGACGTCTATTGTATATAAATTGTACAGTGACAATCTATTCTGTATATAGACAATAGGGACAGCATATAATACTGTATATAATTTTTTTACGTTTTGACAAAATTACTAAAGTTGCTATTTTCACTCCACAGGCTAAAAGCTTATGGAGTAATAATATTCTCATCTCACGAACTCACTCCAAAAACAATTACTAGTTGAAATAAGTCAATAGCGCAGTGACTCGTGGCGATAATTAAACAATATATTTAACTGGAGTTATTTTTATGTAACAATTGAACCTATTATTTTAAAGTGCAAGGAGTTTAATATTAGATCCTTAGAAGTTGAAATATTCAAATTTAAGTACTGAACACATCTTTGAGGCAGGAAAAAATATCAAAAAAGGAGTGAAAATAGGGAAATGTAGTTGATTTTTTTTTTAACCGGGGTGCATCGAGTGGTTACAGAGTTGAAAAGTTTGAAGTTTGAAGGGGCAAGAGTGGCAGTGGTTTTGGGCTAGCCCTTGTAATTGATTTTGGGCTATTAATTGTATGGTTTATATTGTAGCTACCGATTGTCATTAGTTTTTCCCGTAAAAATTGCACGGGGCGTCCTATTTGGTCGCCCCCATTTAACCTATACCCATTTTTTTTAAAAGTTTTAACTTGTACCCACTTTTTAAACAACTTCAGCCCCCTTTCTCCTCCTCCTTCTCCTCCTTCGTTTTCTTCTTCTTCTTCTTCTTCTTCTTCTTCTTCTTCTTCTTCTTCTTCTTCTTTCTTCTTTCTTCTGCTGCTGTTGGTGTTGCTATGAAACTTCAGTTCATGGGATGACTGACATAAGTATGTTTATCAGATTATTTAAAAATAAATTGTAAATAATTACGTAAGTTAGTAGACAATAATTTGTGAATATTTCCGCGTAATTCTGTTCTTTTCACATTTATTGTTTCCAAATTTTATGATTTAGATATTGTTGGCAATCTGATTATTTTATAGTAGTAATACACTATGAAAGAATAAGGTGACTATTTATCTAGTATGTTAGAAAGCTTTTTCAAAAACTTTAGCTTATATAGTGCTGAAGTTTTTACAAATGAACTAAATAACTTCAGCATCTTCTGCTGAAGTTTTTGAAAAAGCTTTATGACAAAACTAATGAATCCAGGACAAAAAAACTTCAGCTTATATAGTGCTGAAGTTTTTACAAATGAACTAAATAACTTCAGCATCTTCTGCTGAAGTTTTTGAAAAAGCTTATCCAGGACAAAAAAATTTCAGCTATTTTAGTGCTGAAGTTTTTACAAATGAACTAAATAATTTCAGCATCTTCTGCTGAAGTTTTTGCAAAGGTTTATGACAAAACTAATGAATCCAGGACAAAAAGACTTCAACTATTTTAGTGTTGAAGTTTTTACAAATGAACTAAATAACTTCAGCATCTTCTGCTGAAGTTTTTGAAAAGATTTTATGACAAAACTAATGAATCCAGGACAAAAAAACTTCAGCTATTTTAGTGCTGAAGTTTTTACAAATGAACTAAATAACTTCAGCATCTTCTGCTGAAGTTTTTGAAAAAACTTTTATGACAAAACTAATGAATCCAGGATAAAAAAACTTCAGCTATTTTAGTGCTGAAGTTTTTACAAATGAACTAAGTAACTTCAGCATCTTATCTAGGACAAAAAAACTTCAGCGTATTGCCTTTGCTACTTCAGGCCCGTCTACTAGAATGCTGAAGTTTTGCGTGATTGCCTTTGCTACTTCAGCCCCGTATGTTGAAGTTACGCGAAAAAGTGGGTGCGCTTGCAATTTTTTTTGCAAAGCGGGCACAAGTTAAAACGTGACCCAAAAAACGGGTATATATGTAAATCCCCCGTTTTTCCCGGATGGCTATCTTTTTCTATATTTTCCTATTGATATGATATCCCTCTTTTGCTCTTTCTGTTGGCCCTTTGGGCTGTATGATATCAAGTGAATGGCCCTTTGGGCTTTCAGTAAAGAGAGTTTGTTGGGCCAAGAAACTGCATTTGATGAACCTTTTTAGTACTGTTTATATTTGGGATTTTTTCCTTCCTATACCATATATGAAAGTTTATCACCAAAAATGTGCATAGTTTGTATATTACCCGCCCAGTCCATATTTTACCTACAAAATTTGTACCATTCGACTATTAGGCATTAAAGGAGCAGAATATTCCCTAAAAAATGCGCTAAAATTAAGGAGAGAATCTTGGTGATAATTGATTCTACATTAAATTCAATTTTTAAAAAGGGAAAGGAGATTTCTCATCTGCGTTTTTTTCTCCAGAACTACAATTCAAATTCTGAAGAAAAAAAAAGAACGAACAACTCCTAAAAATAAGAACAGATTCAACTACTAAGAGTTTCGACGAGCTGAATTCAAATTGTAGAGTTCAAAATTTTCGAGTTTCAACAACTCAAAGTTGAAAAAATCTGTTCTTCGTCGTTGCTTCTATCAAATTATCGATCAGATATATCTCTTCTTCATCTTTTCTTCTTTCAATTTAGAAATCCAAAAAAAAACATCAACATCAACAACAAATCTTGTCCAAAATCGCAATCATGCTACAATTTAATGGGGATTGGGATAATTATGGCAGATTTAGAGATTTTGAAGTTGATGCCATTGTGATAGATGAGAATGCAAGCTACAGTATCCTGATTTCTACAATTGCAGAACAAGTATCAATTGATACTACAGAAAAAATTGTAGAAATCAAATACATCGTGAAATCAAATAGTAGATTGTATATAATTTGTAGACAAATTGTAGTTAATTTGTAGATTGTAGATAATTTGTAGATATAATTGTAGATACGTTGTAGATAAATTGTAGATAAACTATTTTATGATTGTAAATATTTTTATTGTTGTTTATTATGTAATTCTAGGCGAGGGCTTCAACAGATCATATCTATACTATGATAGATGGTGTGAAGCGGTACATGAATCCTACATTATAACTATTTTTAACTACAAAAACTCTACAATTATGTATAAAACCAGTTCTACAATTCAAACAAATTTACCTACAGTTTACCTACGGTGAATGTACAAATTACCTACAGTTTAAGTACCTAATATAAGAATAACTACAATTTACCTACAGTTACAGGGCAAACAGGAAACACATCATCCACAATCATGTCTACATTATATCTACATTTTAGACTACAATTAATCTTGGAATGTTCTACATAAACTACAAACTAACTACAATTACACTACAAACAGTAAATCTAGGTGAGGGCTTCAACAGATCATATCCATTACACTAAATTTACAATTACACTACAAGTACACTGCAATTACACTACAAATACACGACAAACAGTAAATCTAGGTGAGGGCTTCAACAGTCAGTATTTCTAAGTCGTTTGGAGAAGTTGTCGGTAGCTTTTCATATTAGTCTCTTTACCAATAAATTTCTCATTTTTGACTTTTCCAGAAGAGGGAATTTTGTTTGGTACCCAAAAAAAAAAACTATTAAAGTGTATCTGTTTTCATTGTTTTGCTAATTCATGGCGTATTAAAATGTTTGTTGCAACTTTTGATTTCATGTAGACTTTCAGAAAATCAGATCACATGCCACAATTGTTGCGGAGGAAATTGGCACGACATTCAAATATAATGAGATTTCGCTGGCTAATGCATCTCAAGGACATCTTTCGTTGGTTGATCTTGCAATCGTGGACGAAGAACAAGAAAGAATGTGGGGTATGGGTAAAAACGCGGGTGAGGGGGTGAGGGGTAAGGAGAGAGAAACGTGAGATATATGAATACCTTTAATTAAGGAGTAAAAACTGTCCATTAATTAGATACGGATACCTTTAATTAAGGAGTAAAAACAGTCCATTAATTAGACCCTTAATTAAGTATGGTATATGATTGGTAATTTGGTATACTAAATGTAATTTACTCAAACCTTAAATATGTAGGGTAAAAAGGTTTCCTATGTGGTATAGGAATGTAAAAATTCCCTTATATTTTGATTTTAGAAAATAGTGTCGCACCAGAAGTTTGAAGAAATTATGGCAGCATACTTCAAACTTCTGCCCGTGTGCTTTAAAATTCTAACATCTTGCTTCACTTTAAGAGAAACCCCAACTCTCTCACTCTCTCTTAAAGTATTTGATCTTCTAAAACCGGTCAAGAAGCAAAAAAGAGGAATCCGAAATAATACTAATAGAGAAATCCAAGAAAAAGAAAAGAAAATTAACAATATGAGGGACAAAAACTCCTTTAATTTGTATTTAGGGAAGGTTAATGACTAAGCAAACTGACCAATCACTGGCAGAGAAGAGATAAAGGTGTCCACGAGGGCGCAAATTTTAAAATGTACTTAATAATTAGCACTTCAAATATTCAACAATTGAACGGGTCACGTAACGCTATTTTGCAGGCTAGATTCTCTATGCTTTTTGCTTTCTAAAAAAGTTGACACTAACTGGACTACTTTTTACAAATAATTCTTTCGCATATCAATCAGAATGCATCGATCATTTGTCATCTTATAAGGGAAAAAAGAGAATATCTCACACGAATCAAAAATAGAAGGTTTATCAAAATTAAGAACATTTGAATACTGTTGCATTTTGGACATGTCACGACCCCAAACCCGGCCGTGATGGCGCCCAACAATATTGCTAGGCTAGCCAGACCACAATCGTTCCCAAATTAACCGTAAACCACAAACCGACAATCTAAAGAGATTATAATGGTTTTAGAATAATAATCCAATATTTATGATAGAATAATACTGAGAAAAACACGAAGTCTGATAAAACGCTCCCAAAGACCTGGGGTCACGAGTCTAGAGCCTCTAAAACAATCTGAATAACAATATCTGAACGGAAATACTCAAGTCTGGAAATGTATATATACAAATAAAACTGAAATAGGAAGAGTAGTCAGGTCCTGCGAACGTCAAGCAGCTACCTCAACAACTCTGATAAGCTCTGGGAAACAAAGACTGCTCAGCTAAGCCTCCGGTGTACCTGAATCTGCACACAAGGTGCAGGGAGTAGGGGTGAGTACTACCGACTCAGTGAGTAATAAGCATATAAAATGTCTGAAGATAAGAAATCCACGAAATGCCACAAAGCAAAGCTAAAACTAACAGTCCAACACCTAACTACGAACTAACAGCAAAACAACTTCAAATATATCAGTCAAGTATAATGTAAAGATGCAATGCAATGCACATGACCGCTACGGCGCGTAGCCCGATCCATTTAACGTCGACAGCGCTCACTGGGGGTGTGTACAGACTCCGGAGTGGCTCCTTCAGCCCAAGCGCAATATAATCATACGATTCGCTGCGGCGTGCAGCCCGATCCATACTCAGTCCAGAATATGCATATGAGTCACGTAACAGATTCAATTAATTTCCCAATTTCCAATTTATTAAGAAGAATATACTTTAGATATTTAACTTCAGGAAAAGTGACTTAGCGTTTCATAACAGTGATTAAACACAGGACTGAGATCAATGATTATACAAAGCATGCTATCACAATGACAATCATCCTCTAAGGATGCTACAGATCGGCACAAGGCCCCAAACACGGCAATAAGCCCAGATATATTCAATACAGGTGTGTATCAGTCGCCTATATAGAAATAATTCTTGTTTCGGGATGGACTAAGTCTCAATCCCCAGTCATAACCAATCCGCACC
>NW_017675668.1:40334-44593 GCF_001879085.1 Nicotiana attenuata
TATATATATATATATATATATATATATATATATATATATATATATATATATATATATATATAGACACACACACACACACAGATACTTCACTGCAATACTATAACGTATATATAACTTGTTATAGTACTATATGTTAGTATGTGTATATATATAACACACACACTTCGTGCTACTTTAACTACATATATAGCATGTTATAGTACATGATATTGTATTCATTATTTGTATTGTAACAGAGTTAATGAATTAATTCATTCATCACTAGGTTTTAAGTCGGTGAATCAATTATAACATATTAATTGATATAAGTCGAGACGTTTTGTTTTTAATATATATACATGCATCTGAGTAGGTTATAAGTCGATGAATCAATTTACAAGTGTATCAATACCTAAAAGAACCCGGCCCTGTGTTCCAAGCGCTTCATGTTCTTATATATATATATATATAGACACACACACACACATACTTCATTGTACTACTTTAACTACATATATAGCATGTTAGAGTATATTTTAGTGTATTCATCCCTTGTATTCCAAAAGTGTTAACGGATTACATTTATATTATTTAGATAGTAAATACAAAAGTGATTTTTAATTTTGATTAATGTTGACCTGAAAAGAGACCAACTTTGGTCGCCAAAATATCCAGAAATTAAAATTAGTGTCACGACCCAATTTCCATCCCGGTCGTGATGGCGCCTCTCGTGAAGACAAGGCCAGCCAACTAACCCAAATCGTCTCTTTAACAATTATTAAACATAAATGAATAGATAAATACAACTTAACGACAATAATAACCAGTATTTACAACCCAACACAACCCGACTGGGGTGTCACAAGTCACGAGCATCTAAAGAATTCTGAACACGACTACAGGGTCAATAATATACAAAATAAAATCTGGAATCAAAAGACGAAGTCCGGTGCCGCGAACGCTGGCAGTCACCTTGCTCAACTACAATGTTAATACCTTCGTTTAGCTAATAACCCGCTACCGGGTGAACAATACCAGCAACTGCACGCGAGGTGCAGGGAGTAAAGTGAGTACTTCCAACTCAGTGAGTAATAAACATATATAATGGCTGAAAGTAAGAAATTCCGAAATATTACAATATAAAGCTATAATCAGCGATTCAGCACATAAAACGGTGGAACAACAACAATACCAGGACAAGTAAGACAAATAGGTATAAATGCATGAATGCAATGCAATGCACATGACCGCTGCGGCGCGCAGCCCGATCCATTTGGGTACCCGCGCTCACTGTGGGGGTTCAGACTGCGGAGGGGCTCCTACAGCCCAAGCGCAATATCATCGTAGCATTCGCTGCGGCGTGCAGCCCGATCCACACTCAGTCCAGATATATATATGCATGAAAGCTACTCGGGCACAGTCAAATTGTTCATTTTTAGTTTCAATTATTAGGAATTATAGAGCTAAGTGTTTAAACCTTTATTTATTTACTAAACATTTCGAGGCAGTGTCTAACTCAGGACTGATATCATGAAATATGCTAAGCATCATGGAAGCAGTGATAAGGATCCCTGAAGGATGCAAATGATAGGCACAAAGCCCCAAACATATTCATAAAATCCAAGTAGGATGATTACCAAACAATTTCTAGTCAAGAACACAGTACAAACATCAATCGGAACGGACTAGGTCACAATCCCCAGTCACAATCGACCCCGCACTCGTCATAGAGTACGTGTCTCACCTCAATATAGCGTCACAATGTGATATACCGGGGTTTCAAACCCTCAGGTCATCATCTACATCTATTACTCACCTCAAGCCGGCCACAAGTCTAGCTCGCTATGCCTTTGCCTTTCGAATCAACCTCTTCGCACGCCGAATCTGATTAAAACCACAACGAATACATTACAATAGGCTAAAGAAACATAACCCAATCGAAAAGACTCGAAAAACACCAAAATTCACTAAGTTGGCAAAACCCGAGCCCCGGGCCCACTTCTCAAAAAATTACAAAATTCACATTACCGGATTCCTCGTCTCGCCACGAGTCCATACATACCAAGAACTCCCAAATCCGAGCTCAAATGACCTATCAAATCCCAATTTGAAATATCAAAAACTCGAGCCCTAGCTTTACCCCTTTTAATGAATTCCAACCAATTTTGTCACGACCCCAAACCCGGTCGTGATGGCGCCCAACAATATTGCTAGGCAAGCCTGACCACAATCATTCCCAAATCAACCGTAAACCTCAAACCGACAATCTAAAGAGATTATAATAGTTTTAGAATAATAATCCAATATTTATAATAGAATAATACTGAGAAAAATACGAAGTCTGATAAAAACACTCCCAAAAGATCTGGGGTCACGAGCCTAGAGCCTCTAAAACAATTTGAATAACAATATCTGAACGAAATACTCAAGTCTGGAAATGTATATATAAATAAAACTGAAATAGGAAGAGTAGTCAGGTCCTGCGAACGTCAAGCAGCTACCTCAACAACTCTGATAAGCTCCGGAAGACAAAGACTGCTCAGCTAAGCCTCCGGTGTACCTGAATCTGCACACAAGGTGCAGGGAGTAGGGGTGAGTACTACCGACTCAGTGAGTAATAAGCATATAAAATGTCTGAAGATAAGAAATCCACGAAATGCCACAAAGCAAAGCTAAAACTAACAGTCCTACACCTTACTACGATCCAACAGCAAAACAACTTCAAATAATACAGTCAAGTAAAATGTAAGGATGCAATGCAATGCACATGAACACGCTGTGGCGTACAGCCCGATCCATTTAACGTCGACGACGCTCACTGAGGGTGTGTACAGACTCCGGAGGGGCTCCTTCAGCCCAAGCGCAATATAATCATACCATTCGCTGCGGCGTGCAGCCCGAACCATACTCAGTCCACAATATGCCTATGAGTCACGTAACAGATTTAATTAATCTCCCAATTTCCAATTTATTAAGAAGAATATACTTTAGATATTTAACTTCAGGCAAAGTGACTTAGCGTTTCATAACAGTGATTAAACACAGGACTGAGATCAATGATTATACAAAGCATGCTATCACAATGACATTCCTCTAAGGATGCTACAGATCGGCACAAGGCCCCAAACACGGCAATAAGCCCAGATATATTCAATACAGGGTGCGTATCAGTCGCCAATATAGAAATATTCTTGTTCGGGGTGGACTAAGTCTCAATCCCCAGTCATAACCAATCCCGCACCTGCCATGGGGTGCGAGTCACGCCCTATAATAGCGTCACAATGTGATAAGCCGGGGTTTCAAACTCTCAGGCCATCATATACACCAACTACTCACCTCTATCCGGCCGTAGAATGGTCCGCAATGCCTTTCCTTTCGTATCGACCTCCTCGCGCGTCGAATCTAGTCAAAATCACAACGAATACATAAATATGGGTTAAAGAAACATAACCCAATCAAAAATACTCGAAAAGTACTAAAATTCACGAAGTTGGTAAAACCCGAGCCCCGGGCCCACTTCTCGAAAAATTCCGAAAATCACACCAACAGATTCCTCGTCTCTCCACGAGTCCGTGCATATAAAGTTTACCAAAATCGGAGCTCGTTTGACCCTCCAAATTCCATTTTTACATCACAGCTTTCCAAGCCTTAGCTTGACCCGTTTTTTGATGAATTTCTACAATTTACATGGATTTCTACCATAAATTCGAATATTTAGGCCAAGTAACTTACCTCCAAGTGATTCTCAGTCAAAACCCTCAAATTTCGTTGTTCAAAGCTCTTAAGAACGTCAACAATGGAGGAAAAATATGAAAGGGTCGCGGATGAAATATTATTTTAAAACCCTTCTGTCACCCAGTCCAGTTTTCGCTTCTGTGGTCCCGCTTTCGCTTATGCGGGACCGCTTCTGTGGCCACATTTCCGCTTTTTCGGTCTTCACTTAGAAACCCGGACTTCGCTTATGTGACGCGAAGTCCGCTTCTGCGGTTCCCTCAAAACCGCTTCTGCTGTACAGTGTCCGCTTATACGGACCCGCTGGTGCGATCCACCTTCCTCTTCTGCGGAATTCCCTTAGCCGGCCAACGTCCGCTTCTGCGACCACGTACCCGCTTCTGCGGTACCGCTTCTGCAGTCCATTTCCGCAGAAGCGGAAACACCAGATGACAACAAGATCTGACCTGCAATACACCTCAAAACTCTCGTTTAACCACCCGAATTCACCCCGAGGCCCTCGGGACCTCAACCAAATGCACAGATATGTTCTATTACTTCATTCAAAC
>NW_017675668.1:46678-57123 GCF_001879085.1 Nicotiana attenuata
AATATGAAGATACGATAGGAGTAGGTAGATCCGGGATCAAATAGACAGAGGCATCCCTGTGGCAGACTGAGATAATACCTGTGATGACTGCATCTGATGCACTGGCGTCTCTCCTATCTGGATGAGCATAGAATCGAGCCTGACCACTGCCAGTACGGTCCTCACCCCTGGGGTGACCTCTGGCTACCTGACCTCCATTCCTAGCTGACTGAGTGGGTGCTGAAGAAACAGGAGCAGAAGATGAGGGCTGATCCCTCTGCTGAGACTGTCTACTACGGAACCGGGGACACTGTCTCCTCATATGACCCAACTCACCGCACTCGTAGCAACGACCTGGAGCTGGAGAAGGGGACTGATGGGAACCCCTCGCTGCAGATGAACCCTGGGCTGAAGAAGTAGGAGCAGAGCTCTGGGCTGGAAGGGCACTCAGTGCAGGCTGGCTCTGCTGATGACCCTGATGACCACGGCCTGACGAAGCCCCACTGGACTCTGAACGACCTGACTGAGGAGGTCTGAAGGAACGACCTCTGCCGCACTAGAACTGGCCCCTAGACGGAGCACCACTGAAACTACCTGAACCTCGAGGCCTCTTAGCCTCCCTCTCCTCACGCTCCCGACGACGATCTGTCTCAATCTGATGAGCCGCATCAACTACCTCCTCAAATGTAACTGCTGTAGCCCTTTCTCTAGTCATCAATATGCGGATCGGATAGTTGAGGCCATCCACAAACCTTCTGATCCTCTCGCGATCTGTCGGGATCATCCACGTAGCATGCCGAGCTAGCTGTGTAAACCTCAACTCATACTGAGTCACTGTCATATCTCCCTGAGTCAACCACTCGAACTGACGACGCAGCTCTTCCCTGTGAGACTGGGGTACATACTTTTCCAAGAATACCGTATAGAACTGCTGCCACGTGAGGGGCGCTGCTCCAATAGGCCTACACCTCTCGAACTCCTCCCACCAATTAAATGCAGGCCCTGTGAACTGGAAGGTAGTAAAAGCCACTCCACCAGACTCCAGAATACCCGCAGTACGAAGCATACGCTGTCACTTATCCAGAAAACCCTGGGCATCCTCGCCCTCAACACCACTAAAAGTCGGAGGCTGAAGCCTACCGAACCTCTCCAGCCGACGCTGCTCGTCATCCGACATAGCTGGAACCACATGAGCTGGAGCTGGTGCGACTGGCGCAACTGGAACAACTGCTGCAACTGGTGCCGCTGGCTGAACTGGCTGAGCTGGAGCTACCCCAGGTGTCTGTAAGCCCTGAACAACCTGCTCGGGTGTGCGAGCATCGGGGGTCTGATGACCACCCTCGGTCTGAGAAGTAGCCGCCGCTGTAGTAGCTGAAACTGCTTGAGCCAGGCCAGTGCAGACGGACAAGATCTGAGCCAAAGCCTCCTGGAGACCAGGAATCACGATGGGCACTGCCGGTGCCTGAACAGGAGCTGTTGGAGCATCTACAGCTGGAATCTGACCCTGAGCTTGGTCAACTGGTGGGTCAGCAGGTGTTGTCCCTGCTGCCCTGCCTCTACCGCGACCACGACCTCTAGGTGGCACTGGTGGTCGTCCGCCACGTCCGTTAGCGCGGGTTCTCGCCATCTGCGAGAGTATAGAATTCGGAAATTTAGTTTTTCATAATAACAAGCCACACGATTTGAATTTCAAGAAAGTAAAGTGTTTCCTAAAGGTTCTGTAGCCTCCCGAGGATAGATACGGACGTCTACGTACTGATCCGCGAGACCCTACTAAACCGGCTCATGACTCGCGAGGCCTAGTAACCTAGGCTCTGATACCAACTTGTCACGACCCCAAACCCGATCGTGATGGCGCCCAACAATATTGCTAGGCAAGCCTGACCACAATCGTTCCCAAATCAACCGTAAACCTCAAACCGAAAATCTAAAGAGATTATAATAGTTTTAGAATAATAATATATTTATAATAGAATAATACTGAGAAAAATACGAAGTCTGATAAAAACACTCCCAAAAGATCTGGGGTCACGAGCTTAGAGCCTCTAAAACAATTTGAATAACAATATCTGAACGAAATACTCAAGTCTGGAAATGTATATATAAATAAAACTGAAATAAGAAGAGTAGTCAGGTCCTGCGAACGTCAAGCAGCTACCTCAACAACTCTGATAAGCTCTGGAAGACAAAGACTGCTCAGCTAAGCCTCCGGTGTACCTGAATCTGCACACAAGGTGCAGGGAGTAGGGGTGAGTACTACCGACTCAGTGAGTAATAAGCATATAAAATGTCTGAAGATAAGAAATCCACAAAATGCCACAAAGCAAAGCTAAAACTAACAGTCCTAATCCTTACTACGATCCAACAGCAAAACAACTTCAAATAATACAGTCAAGTAAAATGTAAGGATGCAATGCAATGCACATGAACACGCTGTGGCGTACAACCCGATCCATTTAACGTCGACGGCGCTCACTGGAGGTGTGTACAGACTCCGGAGGGGCTCCTTCAGCCCAAGCGCAATATAATCATACCATTCGCTGCAGCGTGCAGCCAGATCCATACTCAGTCCACAATATGCATATGAGTCACGTAACAGATTTAATCAATCTCCCAATTTCCAATTCATTAAGAAGAATATACTTTAGATATTTAACTTCAGGAAAAGTGACTTAGCGTTTCATAACAGTGATTAAACACAGGACTGAGATCAATGATTATACAAAGCATGCTATCACAATGACATTCCTCTGAGGATGCTACAGATCGGCACAAGGCCCCAAACACGGCAATAAGCCCAGATATATTCAATACAGGGTGGGTATCAGTCGCCAATATAGAAATATTCTGGTTCGAGGTGGACTAAGTCTCAATCCCCAGTCATAACCAATCCCGCACCTGCCATGGGGTGCGAGTCACGCCCTACAATAGCGTCACAATGTGATAAGCCGGGGTTTCAAACCCTCAGGCCATCATATACACCAACTACTCACCTCTATCCGGCCGTAGAATGGCCCGCAATGCCTTTTCCTTTCGTATCGACCTCCTCGCGCGTCGAATCTAGTCAAAATCACAACGAATACATAAATATGGGTTAAAGAAACATAACCCAATCAAAAATACTCGAAAAGTACTAAAATTCACGAAGTTGGTAAAACCCGAGCCCCGGGCCCACTTCTCGAAAAATTCCGAAAATCACACCAACAGATTCCTCGTCTCGCCACGAGTCCGTGCATTTAAAGTTTACCAAAATCGGAGCTCGTTTGACCCTCCAAATTCCATTTTTACATCATAGCTTTCCAAGCCCTAACTTGACCCGTTTTTTGATGAATTTCTACAATTTACATGGATTTCTACCATAGATTCGAATATTTAGGCCAAGGAACTTACCTCCAAGTGATTCTCAGTCAAAACCCTCGAATTTCCTTGTTCAAAGCTCTTAAGAACGTCAACAATGGAGGAAAAATATGAAAGGGTCGCGGATGAAATATTATTTTAAAACCCTTCTGTCGCCCAGTCCAGTTTTCGCTTCTGCGGTCCCGCTTTCGCTTATGCGGGACCGTTTCTGCGGCCACATTTCCGCTTTTGCGGTCTTCACTTAGAAACCCGGACTTCGCTTATGCGACGCGAAGTCCGCTTCTGCGGTCCCCTCAAAACCGCTTCTACAGTGTCCGCTTATGCGGACCCGCTGGTGCGATCCACCTTCCGCTTCTGCAGAATTCCCTTAGCCGGCCAACGTCCGCTTCTGCGACCACGTACCCGCTTCTGGGGTACCGCTTCTGCGGTCCATTTCCGCAGAAGCGGAAACACCAGATGACAACAAGATCTGACTTGCAATACACCTCAAAACTCTCGTTTAACCACCCGAATTCACCCCGAGGCCCTCGGGACCTCAACCAAATGCACAGATATGTTCTATTACTTCATTCAAACCTGCTCGTAACATAAAAACACTATCATAAACACCAAAATCATCGAATTACCACGGATTCAAGCCTAAGTTAAACTAAAACTTTCGAAACTTGCATTTGACCTAAAACCCGACCTAAACACCTCCGAATGATTTGAAACTTTGCACGCATATCCAAAATCACCTAACGGAGCTACTGCAACTCTCGGAATTCCATTCTGACCCTCGAATCAAAATCTCACCTACCATCTGGAATTCGCCAAAATCCAACCTTAGCCAATTCAAGCCTATTCTACACCGGACCTCCAAATTCAATTCCGATTGCTCTCCTAAGTCACAAATCATCCCCCGAAACTGGTCGAATCAACAGAAATCCATTCCGAGACTTCTAACTCATAAGTCAACATTCGGTTGACTTTTCCAAACAATCCTTCTCATAAAGAGACTTATTGTCTCATTTCTAACCGAACTCTGTCCGAATTACTTCAAATTCTCTAAACACATATAATGAAACATATAGAAGCAATAAACGGGGAAATAGGGCGGTAACTCCTGTAATGACGGGTCGGGTCGTTACAAATTTCCATGTTAAATTTAACAAAATCTCGAGTATTTAGGCCAAGGAACTTACCTCTAATCATTCCTCCTTGAATCCCTCTTCAAAATCGCCTCAAAGATCTCAAAGCTCGCTCAAAATAGTGGAAAATACATAACCCTCGCGGATGAAATATTATAAAACCCTTCTGCCCAGCTACAGTGTTTTTCGCAATTCCTAGCAAAACCTTCGCATTTGCGAAGCTACAGTGTTTTCTCAATTCCCAGCAAAACCTTCGCATTTGCCAAGCTACAGTGTTATCGCAATTCCCAACAAAACCTTCGCATTTGCGAAGCTACAGTGTTTTCGCAATTCCCAGAATAACCTTCGCATTTGCGATGCTACAGTGTTACACCAGAACCAGCAATACCAAATTTCTCCAAAATGATCCGAAACCACCCCGAAACTCACCCGAGGCCCCCGGGACCTCAACCAAAAGCACAGACATATCCCATAACATCATTCAAACTTGTTCCAATCATCAAAACACATAAAACAACGCTAAAACCATCAAATCACATCGGATTCAAGCCTAAGTTCTTCAAAAACTTCCGAAATGCACTTTCGATCAAAAACCCAACCAAACGACGTCCGAATGACCTGAAATTTTGCACACACATCACAAATCACATATCGAAGCTACAGCAACTCTCGAAATTCCATTCCGACCCTCGGATCAAAATCTCACCTATCAACCGGAATTCGCCAAAATACTAACTTCGCCAATTCAAGCCAAATTCTACACCGGACCTCCAAAATCAATTCCGATCGCACTCCTAAGTCACAAATCACCCCCCGAAGCTAACCGAATCACTGGAAATCATATCCGATCCCTCTAACTCAATAGTCAACATTCGGTTGACTTTTTTCAACTTAAGCTTTCCTTAAAGAGACTAAGTGTCTCATTTCTTATCAAAACCAATCCAAATCAACTCTAACACACCACATACCGATACCGAAACATGAAGAAGCATGAAATGGGGGAAACAGAGCAATAACACATGAGACGACGAGTCGGGTCGTCACAATTAGTGACCACAGTTGGTCGCTAATTATCCAGAAATTCATATTAGCGACCAAAGTTGGTCGCTAAATTTAAATCAGATTTATTTATATTTTATATAATATTTAAAATAATAGTATAATTGTTAAACGTTAGAACTGGGTCCCAGATTAGCAACCAAAGTTGGTCTCTATCTGCTTCCCCTTTCATAAGGGACCAACTTTGGTCGCTAACTTTGAATTATATTTATTTATATTTTATAATTTTTTTAAAATAATAATATAATTATTAAAATTTTATAACTGGGCCCCATATTAGCGACTAAAGTTGGTCTCTATTTGCTTCACCTTTCGTGAGCGACCAATTTGGTCGCTAATTTTAAATTATATTTATTTATATTTTATAATTTTTTTTTAAATAATAATATAATTATTAAAATTTTATAAGTGGGTCCCCCTTTAGCGATCAAAGTTGGTCGCTAATTTCAGTATTTCTTTGACCAAGCAAGTCTGACCAGTCCGGTCAATATTTTGACCAAATTATCGACCAAAAAGAAACCAACTTTGGTCGTTAATGTATTTAGAATAATTATTTAATTATTTTCTCCAATTTAGCGACCAAATTTGGTCGCTTTTCTTGACAGACCAATTTTCGTCGCCAAATTTTGATCGCTTTTTTCCGGAATTCTAGTAGTGATATATCTTGGTGAGATAAGCCTATCCTGGAAGGTTACTGCCATGCCCATGATGGTGTTGGAGAATCTCAATGCTGAACATAAAGCCAATTTATGCTCTCACTTTTAAGCTAAAATAACGTTGAAGTCGGGCATTATTTCATAGCTAAAGTAGGTGCTTGGCTTATATGTATGGACTAACTTTCTTTAATTCTTGCGCTTTCTCTGCTCATCCTTTAATTTCTCTTGTAAAGTTCCAGCAATTTTAATTAATGCGCATCATATTTAGTTCGCATATATTCCTCATTTTTTCTCACTTTTTATACGTACTAGTTTCTATTAACGTGCATTGCACGTTTATCTTCAGCTTTTATTATAAAGTTTATATTGCAAAATAGTTGTAACGACCCGACCGGTCGTTTTGAGCCCCAGCGCTCCGTTCAGCAGTCGTAGGCCGTGAACAGCTTCATTTCAGGTATTGCAACTTGTACGCGCGGTCGGAATTGAGTTTCGGGAAATCCGGAGTTGATTTAGGAAGAGAATTCTTAATTCAGGAGCCTGAAGTTGAAAGAATGAACTAGGATGGGAATTTTGAACAAACGACCTCGAAATCAGGATCCGAAGGTTCTAGCAGGTTCGTATGATGATTTGAGACTTGGGCGTATGCCCGGTTCGGATTTTGGATAACCCGGGAGTGTTTTGGCGCCTGTTGTGGAAGTTAGCATTTTAGAAAAAATTTCATCGGGCCTGAAGTGCATTTCAGCGTTATCGAGGCCCGCTTGGGATTCCGAGACTGTGAATAGCTCCGTACGGTGATTCTGGAGTTGGTGGCGCAATCGGAAGTGAATTCGGAGGTCCGTAGGTCATTTTGAAGCCATTTGGCTTAAGATAGAAATTTGAAGGTTCTTGAGAAGTTTGACCGGAAGTGGACTTTTTGGTATCGGGATCGGAATCCGATTCCGGAAGTTGGAGTAGGTTTGTGTCACGACCCCAAACCCGGTCGTGATGGCGCCCAACAATATTTCTAGGCAAGCCAGACCACAATCGTTCCCAAATTAACCGTAAACCTCAAACCGACAATCTAAAGAGATTATAATAGTTTTAGAATAATAATCCAATAATTTATAATAGAATAATACTGAGAAAAATACGAAGTCTGATAAAACGCTCCCAAAGACCTGGGGTCACGAGTCTAGAGCCTCTAAAACAATCTGAATAACAATATCTGAACGAAAATACTCAAGTCTGGAAATGTATATATAAATAAAACTGAAATAGAAAGAGTAGTCAGGTCCTGCGAACGTCAAGCAGCTACCTCAACAACTCTGAATAGCTCTGGAAAACAAGGACTGCTCAGCTAAGCCTCCGGTGTACCTGAATCTGCACACAAGGTGCAGGGAGTAGGGGTGAGTACTACCGACTCCGTGAGTAATAAGCATATAAAATGTCTGAAGATAAGAAATCCACGAAATGCCACAAAGCAAAGCTATAACTAACAGTCCTACACCTTACTACGATCTAACAGCAAAACAACTTCAAATATAACAGTCAAGTAAAATGTAAGGATGCAATGCAATGCACATGATCGCTACGGCGCGTAGCCCGATCCATTTAACGTCGAAGGCGCTCACTGGGGGTGTGTACAGACTCCGGAGGGGCTCCTTCAGCCCAAGCGCAATATAATTATACCATTCGCTGCGGCGTGCAGCCCGATCCATACTCAGTCCACAATATGCATATGAGTCACGTAACAGATTCAATTAATTTTCCAATTTCCAATTTATTAAGAAGAATATACTTTAGATATTTAACTTCAGGAATAGTGACTTAGCGTTTCATAACAGTGATTAAACACAGGACTGAGATCAAGGATTATACATAGCATGCTATCACAATGACATTCATCCTCTAAGGATGCTACAGATCGGCACAAGGCCCCAAACACGGCGATAAGCCCAGATATATTCAATACATGGTGCGTATCAGTCGCCAATATAGAAACATTCTTGTTCGGGATGGACTAAGTCTCAATCCCCAGTCTAACCAATCCCGCACCTGCCATGGGGTGCGAGTCACGCCCTACAATAGCGTCACCATGTGAAAAGTCGGGGTTTCAAACCCTCAGGCCATCATATACACCAACTACTCACCTCTAACTGGCCGTAGAATGGTCCGCAATGCCTTTCCATTTCGTATCGACCTCCTCGCGCGTCGAATCTAGTCAAAATCACAACGAATACATAAATATGGGTTAAAGAAACATAACCCAATAAAAAATACTCAAAAAGTACTAAAATTCACGAAGTTGGTAAAACCCGAGCCCCGGGCCCACTTCTCAAAAAATTTCGAAAATCACACCAACGGATTCCTCGTCTCGCCACGAGTCCGTACATATAAAGTTTATCGAAAACGGAGCTCAAATGGCCTTTCAAATCCTAAAAATTCATTTTCAAAAACCAAGCCCTAGTTCTTCACAATTTCTATCCACTTTCATGAATTTGAGTGTTGATTCTTCCAAAAAATGGTGTTTTCTAGTCAAGAGACTTACCTCAAATCAATACCCGTTGAAAACCCTCTTCAAATCGCTCAAAAAGCTCTTTTGGCGGAGTAAAAATGGTGGAAAAATATTGTGGGTCGCGGACCAAAGGGTTTTAAAACATTCTGTCCGACTACTGTAGCGACCCCTATGCGATCGCATCACTACCCCTGCGATCGCATAGGCCAAAAATCCAGGCCCTCGAATTCCTCTTACGCGATCGCAGAAGACTCCTTGCGATCGCAAAGCACTGCGTCCTCCTACTACGCGATCGCATACGCACCCACGCGACCGCACTGAACCATCCCCCATATCTATGCGATCGCAGACCACCTCATGCGATCGAATAGAGCAAGTCTGAGCACCCCCTCCAGGCCTTCTACGCGATCGCATCCAGACCTACGCGATCGCATAGAGTAAAATTCCTCTGCAATTTTCTGCTGCACTTTTCATGTTCAAAATTACCCGTTAGCCATCCGAAATCACCCTGAGGTCCTCGGGACCTCAACCAAACGCACAAATATGTTCTACTACTTCATTCAAACTTGCTCGTAACATAAAAACACTATCATAAACATCAAAATCATCGAATTACCACGGATTCAAGCCTAAGTTAAACTAAAACTTTCGAAACTTGCATTTGATCTAAAACCCGACCTAAACACCTCCGAATGATCTGAAACTTTGCACGCATATCCAAAATCACCTAACGGAGCTACTGCAACTCTCGAAATTCCATTCCGACCCTCGGATCAAAATCTCACCTACCATCCGGAATTCGCCAAAATCCAACCTTAGCCAATTCAAGCCTAATTCTACACCGGACCTCCAAATTCAATTCTGATTGCGCTCCTAAGTCACAAATCATCCCCCGAAACTAGTCGAATCATCGGAAATCCATTCCGAGCCTTCTAACTCATAAGTCAACATTCGGTTGACTTTTCCAAACTAACCTTCTCATAAAGAGACTTATTGTCTCATTTCTAACCGAACTCTATCCGAATTACTTCAAATTCTCCAAACACATATAATGAAACATATAGAAGCATAAAACGGGAAAAACGGTGCGGTAACTCCCGTAACGACGGGTCGGGTCGTTACATCCTCCCCAACTTAAACAAACGCTCATCCTCGAGCGGGTCAAGAAACATACCTGGAGTCTCAAACAAGTGAGGAATCTGCTCCGCATCTCCTGCTCGGTCTCCCAAGTGGCTTCCTCCACGGGCCGACCTCTCCACTGTACCTTCACCGAAGCTATGTCCTTAGATCTCAACTTTCGAACCTGACGACCCAAAATAGCCACCGGCTCCACATCGTAAGTCAAGTCCTCATCCAACTGGATCGTGCTGAAGTCTAATACATGAGATGGGTCCCCAACATACTTCCGGAGCATAGAAACATGGAACACCGGATGAACTCCCGACAAGCTAGGTGGCAAAGCAAGCATATAGGCCACCTCCCCAATCCTCCTAAGTATCTCAAAAGGTCCAATGAACCTTGGACTCAGCTTTCCTTTCTTTCCAAACCTCATAACGCCTTTCATAGGCGAAACCTTCAACAAGACCTTCTCGCCCACCGCATAAGATACATCTCGAACCTTCCGGTCCGCATAGCTCTTCTGACGCGACTGAGCTGTACGAAGTCTCTCCTGGATCACTTTCACCTTCTCTAAGGCATCCTGCACTAACTCTGTCCCCAATGATCTAGCCTCGCTGGGCTCAAATCAACCAACCGAAGATCTACACCGTC
>NW_017675668.1:58771-59875 GCF_001879085.1 Nicotiana attenuata
ACAGTACTAAGCCAGAACTCACACTTAGAGAACTTCGCATAAAGCCTCTCCTCTCTCAATCTCTGTAATACCACCCTCAGGTGCTGCGTGTGCTCCTCCTGGCTACGCGAGTATACCAGAATATCATCAATAAACACGATCAAAAAAGAATCCAGGTACGGCCGAAATACACTGTTCATCAAGTGCATGAATGCGGCTGGGGCATTAGTCAGCCTGAAGGACATAACCAGAAATTCGTAGTGCCCATATCTCGTCCTGAAAGCCGTTTTCATAATTTCTGAATCCCTAATCTTCAGCTGGTGATAGCCCGATCGAAGGTCAACCTTAGAGAATACCCTTGCTCCCTGGAGCTGATCAAACAAATCCTCAATACGGGGTAGTGGGTACTTGTTCTTCACTGTCACCTTGTTCAGCTGTCTGTAATCAATGCACATTCTCATTGTGACATCCATCTTCTTTACAAAAACACTGGTGCACCCCAAGGTGACACACTCGGGCGAATGAACCCCTTATCTAGGAGTTCCTGAAGCTGTTCCTTCAACTCTTTTAACTCCGCTGGTGCCATACAATAGGGAGGGATAGAGATGGGCTGAGTGCCCGGCACCAGATCAATACCGAAATCAATGTCCCTGTACGGCGGCATGGCCGGCAGGTCCGCTGGAAACACATCAGGGAAATCCCTCACAACGGGAACCGAATCAAGACTAGGAGTCTCAGCTCCAACATCTCTAACGAAAGCCAAGTACGACAAACAACCCTTCCGAACCATCCGTTGAGCTTTTAGGAAGGAAATCACCCTGCCGGGTACATAGTTAGTCACGCCTCGCCACTCGATCCTCGGAATACCCGGAATAGCCAACGTAACTGTCTTAGCATGACATTCCAGAATAGCATGGTACGGAGATAACCAATCCATACCCAGAATCACGTCGAAATCCACCATGCCCAATAATAACAAGTCAACTCGGGTCTCCAGACCCCCAATAGTAACAAGACAGGATCGATATACGTGATCCACAATAACAGTATCACCCACCGGGGTAGATACATGCACAAGCAAGGCAAGACAACCACGGGTCGTACCCAAATGATGAGCAAAATATG
>NW_017675668.1:60827-62422 GCF_001879085.1 Nicotiana attenuata
CCTACGCCTCTCGAACTCCTCCCACCAATTAAATGCAGGTCCTGTGAACTGGAAGGTCGTAAAAGCCAATCCACTAGACTCCAGAATACCCGCCATACGAAGCATACGCTGGCACTTATCCAGAAAACCCTGGGCATCCTCGCCCTCAACACCACTGAATGTCAGGGGCTGAAGCCTACCTGTTACACCCCGTGTTTTCGTACGTAAGAGTATATCATAAGTCAATTAATGTAAGCTCAGAAAGGGAATCATCTTTTAAAAGCTTACAAATTTAGTTCATCATGTTAACGTGGAGGTTACAAATATTTAAGATCATTAGTACCAAGTAGCAAGAGGGTTTGAAGGCTTAGAAGCTAAACGAATTGAAGAAAATAAGTTTCGTCGAAAGTCGACAAGTTGGAATATTTTACCATGTACTTTTGGGGTGATACTAGGGTTATTAACATTATAAGGAGATTATATTATGAGTTATTTTAGTCGTACGATAGTTGGTGTTATGTTTTGAAGTCAAGCGAGTTGTGGAACAAAAGTTGGAAAAGGTCATCACAAGTTCCATTTATAATATGCTGAACTTTAGGTCAAATATAGATGCACTTTTCTCCCAATATACTTGGAATCAATGGATGATCTACATATCAAATTGAAGCTCTACGAGTCTAGTTTCCAACGCATTAAACCGTTCATCGATACGATATTGGAGTAGAGAGATATTTGCATTTTCGGGAGACAGCGCAGACTGGTAGGTGACAAGTAGGTGCATCACCTACTTGCCAAAATGAGAGGACTTAATTAAAAGCCCCAAAGTCGGCCAAGAGGGGTCTTTTAAGGGAATAAAAACTGAGTTATTTCACCTGTATTTCAGACCAAGAAAACCTAATTGAACCCCTGCAACTCCTCCCCCAAAATCCCACACAAACCCTAGGGTATTCCGGGTGTTACGACGCGATTCTAGTGCTGAAAAGTCCGGACAGCATGCTAGTTTCTCTTTCTCCTTCTTGTATCCGTGTTGAGGAACTTATTTTTGATGAAAAAGGACCAGGTTTCGTGGGTGATACTCAGTACAAGGTAAGTTTATGCTTCTCCTTCCATTATCTATGCGTTTGCGAGTTGTAACTCGATCGTAAAGAATAGACCTAGCTAGTTTCGGAAGAATGGTATGTTGTTTGATCTTGTGCAATGGTTGGCTGGTTGTGAACTTATTTTTAAGTTAAATTCATGGCTGGTTTATTGTATAAGAGGTGTAATGATGTACTTTTGGTTGTATTTCTCAATTTGAAAGAAAAGACAAGTCGAAACGTGTTTAAGTAAACCGAAAAGTTATGTTTGAGTTGATGAACTTGTGGGACTGTTTTTGGGCTGTTTCGTGTTGGTATTGGGTTGTCTCTTTTACTACTGTTTTGATGGAGTTTAAAGGAGGAAGGGTGTGGAGAAACACCACATAATGGCAAGGTTGTTTGTTGGTCGTTCATCGTAACATTTTCGGATTGTTTGACACTATTATGGTTGTCGTGTTGTGTATGAAGCGATAGGGGTATGTTGGGCTGTTTGTGATTGTTTTGACTAGTGTGAAGTCATATATATAGGGGATGTGCTGT
>NW_017675669.1:0-4265 GCF_001879085.1 Nicotiana attenuata
GGAACATTCCGTGCCATGTTTTGATTATATTTGCACGAAGGAACATTCCGTGCCATGTTTTGATTATATTTGCACGAAGGAACATTCCGTGCCATGTTTTGATTATTAATGCACGAAGGAACATTCCGTGCCATGTTTTGATTATATTTGCACGAAGGAACATTCCGTGCCATGTTTTGATTATTAATGCACGAAGGGACATTCCGTGCCATGTCTGATTTATTACTCTCGTTGACTTTGTAGTTGCACCGTTTCATTCCTTATTTATTGACCTTGTATTCTAAACTGCTACAGCCCCTACAGCATGCTCCCCTCCCTCTTGACTTGTTAAATTTTTGTATTCTCTTCTATTGTGTATATATATATTTGAACTGCACAGGTTTGTTTGGTAGTCCGGTCTAGCCTCGTCACTACTTCGCTGGGGTTAGGCCAGGCACTTACCAGCACATGGGGTCGGTTGTGCTGATACTACACTCTGTGCATCTTTTTGCACAGATCCAGGTGTTGGAGCAGCATTTGAGTAGCAGTAGCATTCTGGGAACGAGTTTCCAGTCCAGGGACATTCGAGGTAGCCTTGCTGACGTCCGCAGGCCCGGAGTCCTTTCTATTTTATTCAGTTTGTTATCGTTGCACCGTAGCAGACAGTTTTATGTTTCATTCAAACCTTGTATTTAGTATTCTCTAGACGTTCGTGAGTATTGTGACACCAGTCTTGGGTAGAGGATTATTAAACTTCCGCGTTTCTTTTAGTAAATTTTATTTGAGACTTCCGCTTTATTGTTAAACGCTTCATTATTGTTAATACTGTTGATGTTCGCTAAAAGAGGTAATTGATGATTGGCTTGCCTATCTCCTATTAGTAGGCGCTATCACGACTCCTGAGGGTAGGAAAATCCGGGTCGTGACAAGTTGGTATCAGAGGTCTAGGTTACATAGGTCTCATAACTCACGGACAAACTTAGTAGAGTCTGAGGGATCGGTACGGAGACGTCTGTATTTATCCCCCAGAGGCTACAGAGTTAGGAAAAACTTCACATTTGTTCCTTTCTTGTCGTGCGGTTCTGTTTCTCAAACACCGATTGAATTTCTACTCTGTTCTATCGCAGATGGCGAGAACACGCGCATCCTCATCTACCGCTCAACAGTCCGATTCCCCAACAGCAGCCCCAGTGGCGGAGCCTCAGGTTGATTTGGAGGAGGAGGTTCCAGCCCCAGCAGTCCCGGTGGGCCCAGCTCAGGTCCCAGAGGGGTTCATTGCCATCCCAGTTCTTCAGGACGCTCTAGTCCAATTGGTAGGCTTCGTGGAGAGTGTCATTCGAGCGGGTTTGCTTCCAGGAGTTCAGCCAGTGGTGGCAGATCAGCCGGGTACAGTGGCTCAGGCCGGGAGTGAGATCACTTTTCAGGAGGCGACCAATGTGGGCCGTAGAGTTGAGGTGGTCCTGCCACAGGGAGGCGGTCATAGGTCGGATAAGAGGCCCCGTCATGCAGGCAGGTTCAGTGGTACCTCGTCCGGAGGTAGAGGTACTTATGGTAGAGGCCAACCTCCCAGGCCCTTTTAGTCAGCTCCCCATGTCACTCATGGTACTTCAGGTGGTCATTCAGGTCGACAGGGTCAGCCTCAGTTCCCTCAGCTGCATCGTTCGTGTAGATGTTATGAGTGTGGTGAGTATGGTCACAACATAAGGGTTTTCCCGAGGTTGAGGGGTGCTCAGCCGCAGCAGACGAGGTCTTGCCATGCTTGTGGTGATCCGAGGCACATTGTCAGATGTTGCCCTCGAGTTTATGGCAGCTTCCAGCATCAGAGTTCTCTTGCTATGATTCAGGCACTAGAGGTTCCACAGCCTGCCCAGCCAGCTAGAGGCGGTGACAGAGGTGTTAGAGGTGGAGGTAGAGGTCTTAGAGGTAGAGTTCAGGTTGCCAGGGGTAGAGGCCAGCCAGCAGCTAGGCCAGAGGCTGAGTCTTCAGGTGCAGACATTACAGGTACCATTCTGATTTGTATTAGAGATGCTTCAGTGCTATTTGACCCTGGGTCTACGTATTCATATGTGTCGTCTTATTTTGCACCCTACCTGGCTATGCCTAGTGATGCTTTGGGTATCCCTGTATATGTATCAATACCAGTGGGTGATTCTACAGTGGTCGACCGAGTTCATCGTTCCTGTGTGGTAGTGTTTGAGGGTCTTGAGACCCGTGTTGATTTATTGCTTTTAGACATGGTGGATTTCGATGTTATATTAGGGATGGATTGGCTGTCCCCCGTATCATGCTATCTTGGATTGTCACGCCAAGATCGTGACCTTGGCTTTGCCAGATTTTCCCCGATTGGAGTGGAGAGGGACCCCAGGACATGCCACCCGCAGTGTTATTTCACATGTGAAGGCTCGACGTATGGTCGAGAAGGGGTGTTTAGCTTATCTGGCGTATGTTCGCGATTCCAGCACAGAGGTTCCTTCTATTGACTCTGTTCCTATTGTTCGGGAGTTCCCCGAGGTTTTCCCTTCAGACCTGCCGGGTATCCCGCCCGACAGGGATATTGATTTCTGTATCGATCTGGCCCCAGGCACGCAGCCTATTTCTATTCCGCCGTATCGCATGGCCCCGCCAGAATTGAAGGAGTTAAAGGACCAGTTGCAAGACTTGCTAGAGAAGGCGTCTATCAGGCCTAGTGTTTCTCCTTGGGGCGCGCCGGTGTTATTTGTGAAGAAGAGGATGGATCGATGAGGATGTGCATTGATTACCGGCAATTGAACAAGGTGACGATAAAGAACAAGTATCCACTGCGGAGGATTGATGATTTGTTTGACCAGCTTCAGGGTGCGAAGGTGTTTTCAAAGATAGACTTGAGATCTGGCTACCACCAGTTGAGGATTAGGGCATCTGATGTCTCTAAGACAGCATTCCGCACTCGGTATGGGCATTATGAGTTTTTGGTCATGTCATTAAGGTTGACCAATGCCCCAGCAGCATTTATGGAGTTGATGAACCGAGTGTTCAGTCCTTACTTAGACCTGTTCGCGATAGTCTTTATTGATGATATTCTGGTGTACTCCCGCAGCTAGGAGGAGCACGAGCAGCACCTCAGAGTGGTTCTTCAGACTCTGAAGGATAGTCAGTTATATGCTAAGTTCTCGAAGTGCGAGTTCTGGTTGAGTTCGGTTGCATTTCTGGGTCATGTTGTATCAGCAGAGGGTATTCAGGTGGACCCGAAGAAGATTGAGGCAGTCAAGAACTGGCCTCGACCAGCATCAGCTACTGAGATTCGGAGTTTCTTGGGGTTAGCAGGTTATTACCGCCGGTTCGTGGAGGGATTTTCATCCATAGCAGCCCCGATGACCAGATTGACCCAGAAGGGTGCCCAGTTCAGATGGTCAGACGAGTGTGAGGCGAGCTTTCAGAAGCTCAAGACAGCTCTGACTACGGCACCGATATTGGTTTTGCCCACAGGCTCAGGACCCTATACAGTTTATTGTGATGCTTCCCGTATTGGGCTTGGTGCGGTATTGATGCAGGATGGCAGAGTCATTGCTTATGCTTTAAGGCAATTTAAGATCCACGAGAAGAATTATCCGGTCCATGATCTAGAGTTGGCAGCCATTGTTCATGCTTTGAAGATTTGGAGGCATTACTTATATGGTGTGACGTGTGAGGTGTACACTGATCACAAGAGTCTGCAGTACTTGTTCAAGCAGAAGGAGTTGAACTTGAGGCAGAGGAGGTGGTTGGAGCTATTGAAGGATTATGATGTTATTATTTTGTACCACCCGGGGAGAGCCAATGTGGTGGCCGATGCATTGAGTAGGAAGTCCGCCAGCATGGGTAGTCTTGCTTATATTCTGGTCAGCCAGAGACCGCTTGCTTTGGATATTCAGGCCTTGGCCAATCGATTTGTGAGGTTGGACATTTCTGAGCCTAGCAGAGTGTTAGCTTGCACGGTCGCTCGTTCTTCATTATTGGAGCGTATCCGTGATCGGAAGTTTGATGATCCCCATTTGTGTGTCCTGAGAGACACGGTGCAGCGTGGAGGTGCCACGAAGGTGACCTTAGATGATGATGGTGTTTTGAGGTTGCAGGGCGAGTTTGCGTGCCAAATGTCGATGGGATTCGAGAGTTGATCTTAGCGGAGGCCCATAGTTCTCGGTATTCTATTCACCCGGGCGCCGCGAAGATGTATCAGGACTTGCGGCAGCTTTATTGGTGGCGTAGGATGAAGAAAGATATTGTTGCATATGTGGCTCGATGTTTGAACTATCAGCAGGTTAAGTATG
>NW_017675669.1:5818-62342 GCF_001879085.1 Nicotiana attenuata
AATGAAAAGTGATTAAAAGACTATGGTATCGGGCTCGTATTTTGGTTCCGATGCCCGGTACAAGTCTTAAATATGTGTTAAGCGCTTTCTGTAAAGTTTGGTCGAAATCGGATGTCATTTGACGTGTTTCGGACCTAAATATCTAAAATTTTAAGTTATCAAGTTTGAAATGAAAATGATGATCTTGAGGCTTGATTCGATGGTTTTTGATGTTATTTTGGCGATTTGATCGCTCGAGTAAGTTCGTAGGATGTTATTGAGTTAGTGTGTGTGTTTGGTTGGGAGCCCCGAGGGCTCGGGAGTGATTCGGAGGTGGTTCGGGGTAATTTTACACCTAGAAAACATAGCAGATTTTCTGCAATTTTTGCATTGCAAATCCCTTCTTCGCGTTCGCGTTCCAAACACGCGTTCGCGAAGCTTCAGTGGTCCCTCTTCATCGCGTTCGCATCCCTCGCCTCGCGTTCGCGTAGAGTCATCTGACCCTGAGGGCTTGGTCCTTTTTCTTCTTCGCGTTCGCGGACACTTGACCGCGTTCGCGTAGCTTGCCAGACTCCCTTCAGCGAGTTCGCGTTCCCCTATCGCGTTCGCATATAACAGTTCCTGGACCCCAGCAATTTCCTTCTACGCGTTCGCGTCTGTCTCCACGCGATCGCGATAGCTTACCCAGTTTACCCTTTGCGAACGCGGCCCTCTCCCGCGAACGCGAAGGGCAATTTTGCCCAGCGAATTTTTAAGTTAAAATCAGAACAGTGAACTCGGGATTTTCATAAAAATACACGAACTCCTTTCTTCTCCAAGCACTTAGGCGTCCATTGAAGCTCCCTTTCATCAAACTTCTTGGGTAAGCATTGTTCAACTTGTTTTCTTCAATTTCCTCTATTAATTACTAAATTCCTAGCCCTAAATCATGAATTCAAAGTAGAAAATGGGGGTTTTGGGTAGAGTTAGGGCTTTGGGGATTTTGGGTGATTCAACCTCAATTTGGGGTCGAATCTTGAAATAAATTATATATTTGAACTCGTGGGGTTATGGGTGATTGGGTTTTGGTCCGAGCCTCGTGTTTGGACCACGTGGGACCGGTGTCGAATTTTAGTGTTTTTGGAAGAATGATAGGAATTTCATTTCTAGGCTATGGGATTATGTTTTTGAGCCCTTATTGATATTATTGAACTAATTATGCCTAGATATCATTGTTTCGGAGTTGGATTGTAGAGGAAAGGCGGTATTAGAGAGTTGATTGCTATTCTTGGACCGAGGTAAGTGTTTGTTCTAACTTTGGCTTGAGGGAATAGGATTAGGATGTTATTTGCTACTTGCTAAATGTGGAGTATGGTGTATAGGCATGGTGACGGTTGTCTATGCACCGGAGTCTAGCATGACCGTGAGTCTTAATTGCTTTTAATTCGAATGATGCGACACGACTTCCTTGTTTAATTGATAAATTTCATATAATGTGAACGGTTGAGGAAGAATTGTGATTGGTATATTTTGGAGAGTTGGCTCGAACAAGAATGTGATAGTTGAGAAAGAAGTGATCTAAAAGAGGATGTGTTGTGATTTTTCCCTAGCCGGGACGTGTAGACTATTATTATGTACTCTCCCTTGCCGGGATATTTGGGCTGTTAGCTATACCCTTGCCGGGTTAAAGTGTTATGTTGTCGAATTCCCCTAATGGGGCCTTCTTTACAAAGTCAGATATTTTGAACTATAATATGGGATCGTGTGGCACGCCGTCCACTTATATACTATGATATGGGATCGTGTGGCACGCCGTCCACTTATATATATATTATGAAATGGGATCGTGTGGCACGTCGACCACTTATATATTATGAAATGGGATCGTGTGGCACGCCGTCCACTTATGAATTAAGAAATGGGATCGTGTGGCGCGCCGACCACTTATATATGAGCTATGGTATTGAGATAGTTTCGTCGTTATATCCGTTGATCTGTATTCGGTGTATTTTCCCCGAGCATGCCCCCTTCCCCTTTTTTTAGTTGATATTCTCTGTTGTTATTTCTGTTGCCTTTGTATATATATATCTACACAGGTTGTTTTTGGTAGGTCCTGTCTAGCGTCGTCACTACCTCGCCGGGGTTAGGCTAGGCACTTACCAGCACATGGGGTCGGTTGTGCTGATGCTACACTTCTGTGCTTTTTGCACAGATCATAGTACCGGAGCAGGAGCTTTTGGACAGCAGTAGGAACGTTGGGAGCTTACTTCAGTCCGGAGATTTCCGAGGTAGCCTTGCTGGCGTCCGCATGGCCCGGAGTCTCTCTTATCTCTGTCTTTCGTTTGATTTCCCTTGTATCGGATCAGACAGTACTGTATTCTTATTCAGACTTTGTATTTAGCATTCAGTAGAAGTTCGTGAGTTAGTGACACCAGATCTGGGTAGAGGTGTATTTGAATTTCCGCACTTGGTTTCAGTTATTTATGTTTCGAGACTTCCGCTTTTATATTAATTGCCTCGTTCTTCTTTATAATGTTAATGATGTTGAGAGAAATGTTAAATTAATTGGCTTGCCTAGCTCCTATTAGTGGGCGCCATCACGACTCCCGAGGGTGGAAAATCCGGATCGTGACAATAATTAAATCATATAACACATCCATATCTCTAGATGGAAATTATTTGGTTCCTGACCCTAAACTAATTGTGATAGGGAGAATTTATCATATTTTGTTGGCTAGATGCGTACAAGTGCTGTTGTATATTAAATAATATACCTCATACCAAATTTCTATTTGGGAGTTTTATTCTCATAACCAATGGTTTAGCTTAATTGGAGGCATACAGTTTCTGCTAAACCAACTTGGATTTAAACCAGCATTATCAAGATAAATTATCATAATTTTATTCTGGAACTGTGCTCTAATAATTTGAGCAAGCAACCTTGCAAAAGCCAAACTGCAAGTTGATAACAAACGCACATGTGACCATAGAATAGATGAATCATATAATAGTAAACAGTCCACATGGCAGGTGATTGGGCTCATACATATATATATCACCTTTTATTCTTTCCAAATATTAAGGGAATCAATCCCAACCTTAATTGGTATATCATGAGAATAAGCAGCACAAGAGAATTGTTGAAGAATTTTCTATTTCTTCAATATATGCCAATGTGAATTCTCAATTAATTTTCGCATCATAATTGAACCGGGATGGCCGACCGGTCATGCAAACTAATCTTTGTTTCAATAAACCTCTAGCTTACTTGTGGCATGTGATTCCGTAATCATGCTTATACATATGTAGTACAAATAAAAGAAAAATCGGGTAACCTTTCATATTTACCCGGTATGATTATAGTAATATAAAGATATCCAGTCTTCCTTTCATTTATAGTCTCAAATGCCAACCACTTTGGCTAATATATTTAAAACTCAAAAAAAATTTTTGAGACTTACTACAATATCAATGTCATGAACAATTTCATTCATCCGGATAGTAACCAATTAGTTCTTCCAGAGCTCTTCATTAATTTTGTACTACATGATCTTTTGTCACACCATTCATATGGTAAATGTCACCTTCACGGAGAAAATCATATCATAGTAAATTGTCATGGTCAAAGTCATCATAAGCAAAACTATTTCTTGCTTTAAGTTTGCCTTTAATAACTTTTAATAAGGCATGACAAAATATTTTTGGCGTACCACATGTACGCGACCAATGGCATATTCATGTAACCACATTGTAATATTTATTATCTTTATTTCTCTCAAACCTCCCTTAGAGGTGAGTTGTGGTATTTATCCAACCATGCATAAGCTTATTCTTATGCATAATTTTTGTCACATATATATTTTAACATTTACTTGTAGGAATGAACCTGCATTTACAATGCTTATCACAAGTCACATTTTCAACGAATGGACTATAATCATGTGAACGTGTCTCGTATTAACAGACCACATTGATACATATTCCTTCACCTTGAAAGGATCATTTTGAGAACCCTTATTGTTCTCCTTTTTATAATTACCATAATGATGATTGTTATAATTTGATCTTTGGCACGTCCACGTTCATTGGTCAACTACTTGTCTTTATTTAGACTTATTATGCACCGTTGTCACATTCACTTCAAGAATGGAGCAAATCAAGTGGGACAAACTTCATGCTTTTTCATGAAAAATACATTATTTTTCTTTAGTCATCATTATATCATCAATATGGTGCATTAGGACTCAAACCCACTGCCTTACCCATATTAAAGGCGTGCGTGTAAGGCTATAATGCGTTGGGACTCCAACCCAACTCTTATCATCATGGTGCACCAGGACTCAAACCCGGTGTCTTATTCTCGTGATGCGCTAGGACTTGAACCCATCGTCTTACCCTCAACAAATGGCATAATAAGCCAAATTGGACTCACCCTTGAGCCTTTAAAATATCACCACTTTTGTTAACTTTGCCGAAGCCAAAAATATTTGCTAATATAAGATATTCAATCTATTTGATATTTCATATTTGACGAACAAAAAGTCAACACATTCATTAAAAAGGATTTGAATAAAAATAAAATTCGAAAACATAATGATATCAAATATTGAGATTCACTTGTGTGAATTAGTTGGTAATGCTTTTGCGAATGAAATATTGATGTAATGCTTTTTTCAAAACATTGCACCCACACTTATGACCAGTACCTCAACAATTTAGATACTGCATCAACTAGTTATATCTAGTTGCAATTGTGAAAGAAATTATAATTTACTAACAGGAGCTGGAGAGTTCACCAAAATCTTTGAACATGCTTAATAATACCCAAATTATAAACATGAAGTAATTCAATATCATGTATACTATTGGATAGAATGTTAAAGACTCATGTTTATTTACTAATCAAACATATTTTATGAATCTTAATTTGACATTTGCGATTTCTTATAATTTAGAAAAATCATGAAAATGCAAATCCGGTGAAAGGATGTTTTGGAAATGCATGAGACGACTTAAACCTTCCTTCAAGAAAATTATTGTGCAACTTCAGTTGCTACTAGACAAAAATGAACATGCGTACCTCCGTATCATTTTGGACTTCCATCAGCCATGCTGATTAAGAAAACGAAAATCAATTTGTGTTCATGATGGCAATAAAATTAGAGATTCGTGCTGATAACGTGTTCCTAAACTTAGCTCAAAGTATATATAAAACAAGAAAATAGACAAGAATGTAGGGAGCAAGAGAGAAGAGATTCTTATTTCTTCAATATATTCAAGTGTGTACAATGTGATGTCTAAACCCTCTATTTATAGGATGATATTGAGGTATACAAAGGGATATCATAAATATGGCATTAACTATTGAGATCATGGGAAAGATCATGGAGGAGGTTATAGAGTTATGGGAGTTACAACCATAATGGTGAAGAATAGTGGGAGGTTAATGGAGAAGAGTAGTGGAAGTAACTTCTTTAGCAGTTATAGACATCCACTACAAAAAACAAGTTATTGTTTAGGACAAATCCAATTTAGTAAATAAAATATAAAGTAAATAAATTATTACAACAAGTCCTATTATATTTTTATTGTTCCACTGCCAATTTATATAAGACGTTGAGACGTAACAAATGGGCCAAATTAAAGGGAAAGTTACTGATTGATATATTTGTAAGGATATTTACATAAATGGCCGATCGAATTTATTTATATTCACAATCATTATACATATGTGTTACTCTCTCTATTTTAATTTATGTAAGTAGTTTGATTCGGCAGAGTTTAGGAAAAAGGAAGACTTTTAAAATTTGTACTTTTAAAACCTTAAGAAGTAAAAGCTTCATGGGTATAATATTTATGTAATTATAAAAACTTTCTATTAAATAAAATAAAAAATTCAAAATTAAATTATTTCCAAATACAAAAATATGTCCTTTTTTCAGACAAATCACAAATCTGCTGTGAGTGAAACTGGCCGGTGTTCAACTTGCTCCTTTATGCCTTGTTGCTTTTCAAATTACATCCACCTATCATTGGTTGGAAAAGGCTTTACTTTAAAGCTTTCCTTTTCTTCAACAAATTTTCATTGTTAATTCATGTCTAATCATATTGTTGATCAATTAAATTGGCCACATTTGACACGAACGTCCAAAGCAAGCTACGGAAATATTTTACTTTGTTTACTAAAAGTTCTTATCTTACTTCTAATAACATGATTTTATGTCATAAAAATATCATAATACGTTTAAAATTACAAGTTTTAAAGTCTTTATTTATTTATTTTTGAAATTTCGTGTTCAATCAAATTATGTCACAAAGTTGAAACAAAGGGAATATTTCAACGCAAAAATCAGTACTTTAGTATAAGGGTGAAATTTAAAAATAGCCAAATTTACAAGTGGTAATTGAAAAAAGCCATAGTTTCAAAAGTCATCGAAATTTAGACACTTTTCATGTAAAGATAAATCTGAACAAAAACATTGTTCAAAATCCGAATTCCAGCATAATATACTGGAGTTCCAGCATAACGTCCAGCATAATATGCTGGAAGTTCATACACATGTGCACCAATCTCCAGTATATTATATTTAGAGAGATTTTAGGGTTTATTACTTGGTGGCTAAGTCACTATCTCCCTATAAATAGAGGGTTCTATTCCATTATAATTCACTCCAAATCAATAAGAATCCTCTCTCTCTCTACTTTTCTCTGCAATAGTATTCTTCTTCTTTTATTATTTTATAACAATCTCCCCTAATTCCCTTTTCTATTTTTATTTTTGAGCTTCTTATGATCAGGCCTAAAATTAGGTCTACGGCTAAGAAGATTTTTCAGATTAAGCTTTAGATTTTGTGGGGTAACTTACAATTTACAAACGAAAGGCAACTCTATCATGAATATTTTCAATTGGCCGGTGTGCACTTTGTTCGTCTTAACAGACACGTGATCAAAAATTTAGAATTAAGTAGTAATTGATTCCGACTAGGGATAATTCATAGTATATGTATTATAGATTTAATTTGTATATAGTGAAATTCTAAAGAATTTTTACATATTATCTATGTAACAATAATTTAACGGTCAATAGCACATATTATTTCTTATATTATGTATCAATTAATTGTTACTATAGCGAGTTGCTAGCAATTGTCTTTTAAATGAGTAGCTTTTTGGATGAACGTTCTTTACATGCACGATCTGCACACACAGAAGTTATACTCATAAATATACACTCGCATACAGTTTTTATTTATTAACTAACCTGCGACGACTAACAATTTGTAAGGCTTTAATTTAAAACTTTCTATTTTCTCAAAGAATGATCGTTAATTCATATATGTCATAATGTAAACCAACTAAATTTATCAGACATAAAATGCGAACCAAAAAAAAAAAAAAAAAAAAACTAAAGCTAGATATATACGGGAAATAACTTATTAGTTATTCAATGCATGAGTTGGTGGGTTTACACTTGGCAAGAGTTGTATTGACTAATTATTTTAGTAACATACAACGTACATAAAGTCAGAGACGGATTCAGAATTTAAATTTAGTGCGTTCAATTTTTAAGATTCTCAGTATCAAACTCATTGTACTGTTAAAATTATGAGTTCATATCTTATATATATATATATATATGGGTTCAGATGAACCCATAGCTAAAGGTCTGCGTTCGCCCCTACATAATGTAGTATTACGAAAAAGTTTTGTGATTGTATACGGTCGAAATCAGGTATGCCCAATTTCACGGGCTCGAAGAGTCGCCTCAAGCCCGAGTTCAGGATGGATCGAGTTCAAGACCGATGGACCAAGCTCGAGCCCGACGACAGAATATAAGGCTCGAAGATCGAATGACGCAATGAGCACCAAAGCCGAGTATGACCAACCCCGAGATGATGCCGTTATGGGTTTGTAACAGAAAGAGCAAGATTCTCGCCACGTCCCCAAGATGATGGCGTAAATTCCGGAATAAATATGTACAAGCTAGTACGAATCCGTACTAGGCGGTTAGAGAGTTGTCCCAATAAAATTCTTTACTGTAAATAGAAATGTATCTTATTTAGGGTTCCCCTACTATATAAAGGGGACCCCAATAATTTGTAACCATCATCAATCATTGGAAAAAGAATATACTCTCTTACTTTCTCGCTTATTATTCATCAGAATTATCTTTTAACTTTATTATCTTTACTTTACTATTATTGCTGACCCACCTCGGGGCCATCTAGCTCGAGGTCAAGGCTTGCTTAAGCATCGATTTGATTCAACTTTCTTCTCTAGTTTATATGTTTGATTTCTTAGTTATTAATTAGTATTGAACTAAATCACGTATCTTTGAAACCACAAACAAGTTTAATTGTTACTCGTTGTCGCACCCCCTTTTTCCTCGCGGAGTCCGGGTTTCGACATTTCTTTGGGACAACTCATTTCCTTTTGGGAATTGAGTATGGATTTTGAAGAGTCGCCACCTAATGGATTTAAGGTTCGTTAGGGCACCTAAAGCAAATAACTCATAGACCGATTTGCATTATCAGAGATTGGGTAAGGGCTCGAAATAACCTTGAGGGGAAGGTGTTAGGCACCCCTAGAGGTCCACAATGGTGGGTCCCGGCCAAACTCGAATTAGGTGAATTAGTCTTATAAACAAACAAAGCAATTTAGACAAATAGATATTACGTTTAAAACAAGGGGGTAAAAGAGGTCCTAAGTGTTTTAGCCTATAGGGTCACTTCTGTGCAATACTTGGTAATCCCCCCCAAGTTGGGGTGCTACACATAGCATTAGCGCACAGGTCATCATATCCTTTACTACCCGATTACTCTCACCTTAATGGTTATATAAGCGTAACTAATTAAACGTACTCTATGCGTGCATTACCCGTCCCCTACTTAAGGTCCCGGAGGTATTTAGGACTTCTAGTTAAGGTGGATCTAGACTCTCCTATAGTGTTTCAAAGGAGAAAAATCTAAGCGACAAGCAAAACAAATAGGACTGTCAGATAAAGAAACAGTTAAAGGCACACATTTGCCTCCACAAATAACCAGGCAATTGCACGTCTCAAACAACAGTATTTCAGACAATTTACAAGACCTATAGCAGGATATCTAGGTGAGCACAAAGCAGAACATATGCAGTATTTTTATTAAAGCGAGGCAGAAGGTACTTAATCAGTTTGCCTACTGATTTTAGGACTAGCTGAATCTGGGCAATTCACAAACAGTTCAACAAAAGCACAGTTTTATGATTTCAAGATTTTAATCGCCCTACAGGCTTGCCTAGGCGTGGATCAGAGATGTCCTATGAACATGATATCTAATCGTTAATTAGAACTGCAAATAACCAGTAAACAATTTTAAGAAGGCGATTTGGTTCATTAGGTCCTATAGGCATGCTGTCTAGGTGCTGAAAATAATCACAAATATTGCAAAACTAATTTTATATAAATCTGATATCTAGGTGTTGGGATTGCTTTTATACTTATTTCCTATAGGCATGATAGCTACTGAAGAAACTGATTTTTTATACAACTTGATTGCATGTATGATATCAAGGTGAGTATAATAAAAATCCTAGAACATGGTTTCTAATGCACATAGGAGAATGATTGTTAAGGCTGAATTAACAACAACCTAGAGACAGGATTTCTAGTGTGGGTATGAACATGCATAAATAAAATTTAGAGCAAATAACATGATGCACCTATAAGCACGTTTTCTAATGCACACAACAACCTGTAGGCATGATTTCTAATGCAGGTTGATAAGCATAACAGTCCTAAGAACAGGATTTCTACCCAATTTCTCCACAAAACATATATAACAATCCCTCCCATTTTACTAATATCCCCAATATCTGTTTTACAAGAGTAATTATTACAGACCCAAAATGAATGAACGAACTACAGAAGAAAAAAACACTATTAAACTATAGGGAGCCTAGATAGGCCCAAAAGTAAACCTGGAAAACCAGGCTTTCAACCAAATATGCAGTACCCCAACAACTCATAGTATCTAAGAGAGTATTCTGGTGCGTAAAGTTTCCAAGGGCATCAGGGACCCCGGGCAATGCTCACACCCAGACTCTCTTTGAAAAGAAACAGTCTTTGTGCAGTGTGGAAGGGCCAGCCCCAGTATGTCATAGTTCAGAGGAGTCTCATGGACTCCTAAGCAGTGCTCACACTGGAGGGGCAAGATCCTAGATATTCTAAGAGTAGGAGCGGAAGGTAGTGCTTGAAAGTTTAGAAATAGTTTCAAAATAGTTCAGAAGTAAAACAGTCCAAAAGTAAAACAGTCCAGGAGTAAAACAGTTCAGGAGTGAAAACAGTTTAGGAGTAAAAAGAAACAGTTAGAAGCATTCTGAAATAAAGGGTCTTAGCAGAAACATAGTCACAAAGCAAAGGCCCATATTGCCCAGATTTAACAGAAGGAGCTTAGCCCTGAACTCCATCAATCAACAACAGATAGGATCAATTAGTTTTAACAAGGTTCCTCATGGTCTTGATCCCTTAGCTATTACTAGGTTAACATACAGGCATGTATTAATCATAGGACAGCATGCTGGGATCAGACAATCAAACAGAAAAGCAAGCAGAGTTGAGGGCATAGAGACCATGACTTAATCAGAAGTTTGTTAAGGATGAGCACTTAGAACAGGGCAAGTAGACATAGGTCTAATGGCATAGAGGCAGACATGTAGACATGTTAAAAGCAGGAAAACACATAGGTCTAGTTAATAGAAGCAGGCATGCTGACATGCTGGAAATAGAAGCCCTCCTGGTCTAATTATATGTAAGTAGGCATGCTGATTAAGAGTATTAGCATGAAGCACACAGGTCTAGTTAAAATAGACAGGCTGATAACAAAGAACATACTGATTTAATAACATGAAAGTAGACATGTTGAGAACAGGAAGTACACAAGTTAAATCATACAGAGGTTTGAATGATAGTAAAGTGGAGGCATACCAGATAAGAGATAGCAATAGAAGAGTGAAGCAAACAGGGTCCAAAGGTCTAGCCTTGGCTTCCAGCCGGCTAGCTAGTGAAACAAACAAAGAGTAGAAGATTGTGATAGAGGAAGAGAGCAAGAACTTTGTGTATTTTTCTATGTCTATATGCGTGTGTGTTAAAGAAAAGGGGTGAAGCTTATATAGCATTCAGTATAGTCAATAAGGTAAAGGAGTTCAAAGGCTTGCAAATAAGACAAGAAAAAAATCAATCAATCAATTAGGCATGACAGGGCAATCAATAAGCAAAAAATCATGGGATTGTATCCAAAATAACTTAGAATTGAGGTCTAAATAAGGCAAATGATAAGTCTGATAGCCGATTAGAACAGTGAAAATCCGGCAAGCAATAGGGCAATTAATCACACAAATAAGGTAACACAAGTAAATAGAGACTAATTTAAGGTTGGCAAGGTAGTCACCCCACAAATTAAGCTTAATAGGAACAATCAAGGCAAGTAGCGTCAATTGGGAGTCCCAAAATAAGGAAATCAGACGAAATTACAGTAAATATTGAAGCGAGTAATGAAGCAATCAAACAAACTAAGACTGGAACACAGTTATGAAAGAAATCATTGGAAAAAATGTTATCAAACACTTAGGAGTTTTCGAAAAAGTTTCGCAGAAACAGACGAGGTGAAAACCCTAGTTATTAGGAACATAAGGATCGATTAACAGTAAGGAAAGCAGAAAACCTTTAAAGAAAAATGCTATAGGAACTCGAAATCACTTCAGATCTACAGCAAACAATAAAGAATCAAAACCCTAATTTGGAGGAACATTAAAATCAGTCGATGATAAAGAGAACAGAAAATATTTAAAGGAGACTACTATATAAACTCAAAAACATTTCAGATCTACAAGGATCTGAACAGATTCAAAGTGTAAGAGATGAGGGTTTGAGAAAGTGACAGAGATAAAAGAAAAATCTGGTTTGGAACCAGAGATTTGAGACATAAATACAACATAATAGTACTCACATACGGAGATGGCCATAGGTAGATTTTTAAACGGTTTCGAACAAATTCTGGGTTGCATCTCTTTGAGATCCCTTCATGAAACAATAAAATCGAACAACCAGAAGAGGTAAGAGGCCGGTAGGGGCCTCAAATCACCAGGGAACCCCATGGAACGGGTAATAATCGAAGGGTTTGGGGTAGATTTAGGTGACGGCGCTAGGGTTAGGGTTAGTTTCATAGAGGACCGGAGAAGAAGGGGGATTCAAGGGCGGCTGATCACGCCCAACTCAAGTCCTAAAAAGGGATAAGCGGTCGCTGCAAATATAACCCGGTCTAAAAGTCCGGAGTCGAATCCCACAGAGAACTAAGGCTTAGCTATATCTGTTTAATATCACTAAGAAGGCAAGTTTGAACAATTTCCTAAATTATAAAGATTGAGATTTATATTTCTAACTAATTAACTAGCAAATACTACAAAGCGGTAAAATTATCAACTAACGAGACAAAGGGTTGGAGACTAAATTAAGGAGGTCTAGAGTTATGATTTCCCCAATTGTCAGAATCCTTCTAGCTATGTTCCCTACAATTTCGCCGATGTATTCTCTACTGATCGTGAGCTCTTTAGGTGCCGTAATTCTCTCTCGAGCAACTACAACAATTTACTAGACATATTCTCTCGAACAACGCTAGTTGGCTTCATCTAACCGCTCACTATGACCACGTCAAGGATTTGTTATTTCTAAACCTACCTTTAAACCCAATGTATTGATTTCTCACATACGTTAGGAGTGACGTTGTTCAACAACTACCTAACTATGTACTCTCTCTCAAGCAGTACACACTAAATAGGCACAGTCAATTGATGGCCATTCAATCAACAACAACAAACACGTTGTTGAACAAGTAGAGAAATCCAATGGCTCAATTATATAAAAACATAACAAGAATTTATCCTACAAAAGGTTCCATCAAAACCCTAGAAAACGAATTAGCTATTCATAATAGTATGCAAAAACACAATACTAGAATTCATAACCAACAATGGAAATAGGAAGAAGGAAGGAAAAACTCGTAGAAGAATTCCCCGCCTTGCTCCTATTGTGTTCTTGCCTCCTTAGGTCGAATCTCCGGTCTCCTTAGCCTCCTTAGGTCTAAATTATGTCAAAAGTGTGTCCTCCCTAAAAATACCGTTTTTCCATGTATATATGCCAAGTAGGGTCGGGCCCAAACAATTATACCTTCTCCTACGCGAAAAAGGACAATATTTCACGTCTGCACTGCCGCGGCCGCGGTCAACAGTGGTACGGACGTGGTACATTGCAAGGCTACTGCCTCAGCCCGCCTCAGGTCCGCGGTTGCAGTTTCGACCGCATTGTTCACCCTGTTCCATTTGGAATTTGGTAAAATGTAAAACATGAAAGTTGTAGTCCTTTGAATTAGCTTTCCAACTATATATTGTGGAGCCCAAATGGAGCTCTGAGCAAAATGTTATGTGCATTTTACTAGACAGTGCGCAATATGCCTACTCGATTCTTCGTTATGTTGCTCTATCATCTGTTGATCCCCGAATACGATCCTGGCTTAATTCCTTGAGCTTTTGCTCAGAATTCAAAGCTCCAAATCACTTGAATTCATTCCATAATATCTATATAGCTCGGAATCACGCCTACAAGGCATAAAACACACCGTTAGTGCAAAACACTAGCGATTAAAGCGCAAACTCAACTAAAGTGCAGTAAATAAGAGTGTAATAATCGACTAAAGTACGTAATTATAGCCTATCATCCGTGGCTATCTTTGGATAATGGCTAGGGTTAAGGGGTCGTTTGAGTTAAAAAAGGAAAGGGGGAATGGGGGCCGTTGATCTCAGAGATCAACGGCCAAGATTAGATGGGGTTTGGGTCGGGTAGAGGTCTTTAGGTTTTGAGCTGGGGTGGTTTGGGCTTAGGCTAAATTAAATTGGGCTAGGGAAGGTCCGATTTTGGGTATAATTAGGGGCTATTTGTTAAATACCTAGTTTACTGAANTAGCTAATTAAATGATAAGAAATGATTTTCATGCATGAAGGTGATTTAAAATAATTACTTAATATTATAAAAATATAAAAAGTCATTTTCTGTATATATAATGTAGTTATGCATATATGTGGGCCATTATTGCAAAATATGCAATTATAGTTTTAAAACTGCAGATGTAACTGTAATAAATGCAATTGAAATATTTGAGCACTTATATGAGCATAATTAGATGATTAAATCATCATAAAGTAATATGAGGGGTAATTTTGAACATTTATGTAAATTAAAATGCAGAAATAAATGGATTTAAGGTCTTTAAAAATTATAAAAAATTGTAAAAACATTTGTGCATGTTTGTAATTGTATGCACAATATTTTGAAAGTATGCATGCACATTTTAAAATATATAAGGGAAAAATTGGGTATACACTCGTATTTTCGAGGTAAACAGTTTGGTGCCACCATGAGGCTAAAGATAATAGTGATTATTTTAGTACCGATTCTGATAACACACGTTATTTTCACACTTGTTCTTGTCAAGAATTTTTGTTCTCAGGTTAAAACATGTCAAACTCACAAAACACACCCGTACACGGCGATGACGGTCTTGGATTTCACAGGGAAAACAACAATGTAATCGCTCCGGGAGCCGGTGTACCACCAATTAACCCTGGGGATGTGCCAAATGTGAAACCAGTTGATGTTAGCTCACATATTGCTCTGAATGCGGATTTAGGCGCAGACCCTGGAGGAATTGTACACAGGGAAGTCCGATCTGGTGGCCAAGGAACACCGGGTATAGGAGATGGGGAGTTAGCCTCCAAGTAATATTCGAGATGCTACAAGCTTAACAGGTTGCTATCGCTCAGCTTCAAAGTCAGCATAAAACTCCAAGTGTGGTTGAACCCGAAATCACTCGTCGTACTGAGCCGGTGCTAGAAAGATCAAACGATAATGGCTCGGGGACTGACCCCACGATTATGAGGATGCTCGAGGAACTCACCAAAAGAATCGAGTTGGGGGAGAAAAAGATTGAGGATAACGACAAAAAGGTGGAGACGTATAACTCCCGCGTCGTTCAAATACCGGGAGCACCCCCGGTCTTGAAAGGTTCGGATGCCAAGAAATTTGTACAAAAGCCATTCCATTCGAGTGCGGCTTCGAAGCCTATTCCTAAAAAGTTCTGTATGCCCGATATACCTAAGTACAACGGGACGAGCGATCCTAATGAACACATTACCTCGTACACTTGCGGGATTAAAGGAAACGACATAAATGATGATGAGATCGAGTCGATTTTGTTGAAAAAATTTGGAGAAACTTTGTCAAAAGGAGCAATGATTTGCTATCACAACTTGCCACCGAATTCTATCGATTCGTTTGCTATGTTAGAAGACGCCTTCGTAAAAGCACACGCCGGGGCCATAAAGGTTGCGTTAAGGAAATCAGACGTTTTTAAGATAAGACAAAGGAATGACGAGATGCTAAGGGAGTTCGTGTCTCGATTTCAAGTGGAGCGAATGGAATTACCACCGGTCTCGGATGATTGGGTCGTGCAAGATTTTACACAGGGGTTGAACGAGCGGAGTTCGATCGCGTCAGGACAGTTGAAGCAAAATCTGATCGATTACCCAGCTGTGACTTGGGCAAATGTGCATAATCGTTACCAACTGAAGATCGGGGTCGAGGACGACCAGCTGGGAGCCCCCTCGGGTTCAGTTCATCCAAATAGATTGGCAATTAACGCCCCGAGGGATACGGATAGGGAACCAAGATCAAACAGGGAACGGTATCAGCCATATGTCTCGGATCGGAGAAACAACTGTTCGGGGCGTAATCTTCCTCGGAACGATTGAAGAAATGATCGAGGTCAAAACTCTCGAGGACTTATGAGTAAGAATGGTTTTGATAAACACACCGATCCCACGGAAGCGCCTCGTTTGTCGGAGTATAATTTCAGTGTTGATGCATCGGGCGTCGTATCGGCCATCTGAAGAATCAAAAACACCAGGTGGCCCAGACCTATATAAACCGATCCTTCTCAAAGAAATCCAAATTTGATGTGTGCACACATGGCCATAAGACCGAAGACTGCAGACAACTGAGGGAGGAGGTAGCTCGATTGTTCAACGAGGGTCATCTTCGAGAGTTTCTCAGTGATCGAGCTAAGAACCACATTAGAGAAAGAGACGCCAACAAAAAGAATGGGCAGGAAGAGCCGCAGCATGTTATACATATGATCGTTGGTGGGCCGATGTTCCACAGGGAACTTACCAAGGTGTCGATTACCAGAAAAAACGAACTCGGAGTTATATGCCCGAGGGCATCCTATCGTTCAATGACGAGGAAGCGGAAGGCATTTCTCAGCCGCACAATGACGCCCTGGTAATTTCTATTTTGTTGGATAAAATTCAAGCTAAACGTGTTCTAGTGGATCTAGGTAGCTCAGCAAATATAATCAGATCGAGGGTCATAGAGCAGCTCGGCCTACAGGACCAAATTGTACCTGCATCTCGAGTCTTAAACGGCTTCAACATGGAAAGTGAAACAACGAAGGGGGAGATAATCCTACTAGTGAACGTGGCTGGGACCATCCAAGATACAAAATTCCATGTCATTGAAGGCGACATGAGATATAACGCTCTACTCGGGAGGCCATGGATCCACAACATGAGGGCAGTACCTTCAACCCTTCATCAGATGATGAAATTCCCAACAGTGGATAGTGTGAAAACAGTTTACGGAGAACAACACGGTGCAAAGGAAATGTTTGCAGTCGATGAGGTGACACCGATAACAGAGTCTTCAGCCTCGGGAAAATCGAGCATCAAAGATAAGCAGATGGCCAAATAGCAATCACCATCCCTAGCTTCGGCCGAATCGGAGAAACAAGTAATCGAAGAAGTAGAGGAGGATTTCCTTACTCCTCGAACTTTCGTTGTTCTCGAAGAGTCAGATGCAACCAAGTCAACGGTCGAGGAGCTAGAACAGGTCATACTGATCGAGTATATGCCCGAGAGAAAGGTATACCTAGGAACGGGGTTAACCCCCAAACTCAGGAAAAAAACTCATTCAATTTCTTATCGGTAACATGGATTGTTTTTCTTGGTCCCATTTAGATATGACAGGTATCCCACCGAAAATAACAACACACCGGTTGAGCCTCGACCCCAGGTTCAAACCAATAAAGCAAAAAAGAAGGCCCCAATCCGAGGTGAAGCATGCATTCATAAAGGATGAGGTAACTAAACTGCTTAAAATAGGGTCCATGTGGGAGGTAAAATACCCCGAGTGGTTAGCCAACGTCGTTGTAGTTCCTAAAAAAGGGAACAAACTTAGAATGTGCATAGATTATAATGATTTGAACAAGGCACGTCCTAAAGACTCCTTCCCACTGCCTAACATCGATCGCATGATCGATGCCACGGCTGGCCACGAGATCCTTACCTTTCTCGATGCCTACTCCAGGTACAACCAAATTCAAATGAACCCGGAGGACCAGGAGAAGACCTCATCTATCACTAAGTTTGGAACGTACTATTACAATGTAATGCCATTCGGGCTAAAAAATGTTGGAGCCACGTACCAACGCCTAGTTAACAAAATGTTCGAGGAACAGATAGGTAAATCAATGGAATTTTATATTGACGATATGTTGGTTAAGTCCCTGCGCGTAGAGGACCATTTAACTCATTTTTAGGAAACGTTCAAAATCTTGAGGAAGTACAACATGAAGCTTAACCCAGAAAAATGTGCCTTCGGAGTCGGCTCGGGCAAGTTCCTCGGCTTCATGGTATCAAATCGAGGAATCGAAATCAACCCCGACAAAATCAAGGCCATCGAAGATATCACTATCGTAGATAGTGTGAAAGCCGTGCAAATGCTAATAGGACGAATAGCCGCCTTGGGTCGATTCATTTCGAGGTCATTGGATCGAAGCCACAGGCTCTTTTCCTTACTCAAAAAGAAAAACAATTTCGCATGGACCCCGGAATGACAACAAGCATTGGAAGAATTGAAGCGATACTTGTCGAGCCCACCTCTGCTTCACACTCCGAAGGTAGATGAAAAGTTTTACTTATATTTGGCAGTGTCCGAGATAGCGGTAAGTGGGGTACTAGTTCGGGAAGAGCAAGGTACGCAGTTCCCTGTCTATTACGTGAGTCGAACTCTAGGAGATGCTGAAACTAGATATCCACACTTAGAAAAATTGGCACTTGCATTAATAAGCGCATCTATAAAGTTAAAGCCATATTTTCAGTGTCACCCCATATGAGTGTTAACCACTTACGCTCTTTGAAATGTATTGCATAAGCCCGAGCTATCAGGCCAATTGGCAAAATGGGCCGTCGAACTTGGCGGGTATGATATCGAATATCAACCCCGAATGGCCATCAAGTCTCAAATCTTAGCTGACTTCGTGGATGATTTTACGCCGACCCTCGTACCGAAGTAGAGAAAGAACTTCTGCTAAAATCGGGTACATCATCGGGGTATGAACCCTCTTCACGGACGGTGCCTCGAATGTGAAAGGGTCCGGGCTTGGCATTGTTTTGAAGCCACCTACAGGTAGTACTATTAGACAATCTATCAAAACTTCTAGGTTGACTAATAATGAGGCCAAGTATGAGGCCGTGATTGCAGGTCTCGAGCTAGCTAAAAGCCTGGGGGCAGAAGTCATTGAAGCCAAGTGCGATTCTCAGTTGGTGGTGAACCAAGTAAACAAAAGCTTCGAAGTTTGAGAGGATAGGATGCAAAGATATTTGGACAAGCTGCAGGTAACTTTGCACCGCTTCAAGGAGTGGACTCTAGATCATGTGCCTCGAGAACGAAACAATGAGGACGATGCACTTGCTAACTTGGGGTCATCAGTTGAAGAAGACGATATTGTCCCGGGGACTGTCGTTCAATTATTGAGATCTGTGGTCGAGGAGGGTCATGCCGAGATAAATTCTACAAGTTTAACTTGGGATTGGAGGAATAAGTATATCGAATATTTGAAAAGTTGAAAGCTCCCATTAGATCATAAAGAATAGAGGGCTCTGCGTACCAAGGCTGCTAGGTTCACATTGGATGAAGATGGAACATTGTACAGAAAGACGTTCGATAGACTATTGGCGGTATGTTTAGGGCCGGGGGACACCGATTATGTTCTGCGAGAAATCCACAACGGCACTTGTGGGAATCACTTTGGCACCGAGTCTTTGATTCGGCAAAATTATCAGAGCAGGGTATTACTGGGATTGTGAGCACGTGATTTTTTCCCTATATGAATTACTTCTATAGTTTCAAAACAAAATAATTTCTTTTAGTATTCACAATTTTTTTGGATTTTTGTGGCATCTTATGTTAATTGTTTGCATCTTGTCTGCGCATTTTAATTCATAAAAAATACCAAAAATATACTTGGCATGTGCATTTAGAATTTAACTTTGCATTTTAGGATTAATTAGAAAGTCAATTGTTTCATAAAATGGAAAAATCACAAAAAAATAGTTTAATTTGCATTTTTAACTTTTGACTGTGATCTTGAGTAGTTTTCCTTTTTAATTTGTTAGTGGTGGTAATTATCATCTAGGTTTAATTATTATTTTAGGATAATTAGGTGTTAGGAGTTAATTAAGATTTTAGTTTAATTTTGAAAAAAAAAAAGAAAAAAGAGAAAACAAAAGAGAAAACAAAGAGAATCAGAATTTTGGGCCATTATAACTCAAAACCCCCAAGCCCAATGCCTTCCTAACCCAAAATCCGCCCAAACCGGCCCAGTTCCACCCCTTACCCGATCCGGTCTGATTTCCCCACCGACCAAACGACCCCGTTTCACTAACGGGCAATCTGGGCCGTTGAATGTGCTTGATCAAACGGTCCTGGAAGTGGGTTGGTTTTAGTATATAAATGTCCGAACGACATCCCCCCCAACCCCCCATCTCACACCAGCGAACCCTAGAGACGACCTCCACCGGCTCCGCCGGATGCCGCAGCCGGAAATCGCCCCACGGCGGTGGCGATCGTCCGAAGGCCACCAAATTTACACCACACTTCCATCTCCACCTCCCCATCCTAGATCCCCACCCCGTTTCCTTCGAATACCTCCCAAACCCTTCGAATCTTAAATTTAAGGTTTCAGACCTAAATGTCAAAGATCTTTGCAACCATGCAAGTTCATCCCTCCGAAGTTCTCTGAGTTCCCAGGGTCTGATTGACCTCCAAATGATGCTACTCATGTATTCTCGTCGAAGAGTAGGCAAGTTGCACTATTTTGGGGTTTAAGCGAATGTGACTGATGATTTTGAACTTAAATCGGTAAGTTTTTCTTTCTTTCTTGGTTCATATTGAGTGTTAGTTCAATTTTCATTCCTCCTCATCTCTCTTTCTTTTTCTCTGGTCGATTCAACTGAGACTCGACTGGTTTTGTGGTGGAGAATAAGCTATGTTCTTGTGTCCCTCGTTAGTTTCATTTTCCCGAAATCCGGTTCTCTGATTTGTTTTTGGTCCGCTAAGTTTGGGTAATGAGATTGATTAGAATTTTTGATTTCATCCTTTGTTTGGACGAGTAGTTTGATTTAATTAGGTCGTTTTGATTTAATAACTTGGTTAATTCTCTGCATATTTGTGTTAATTAGTCGGTAACTTAGTTTAGGTTTTGAGTGTAGAAATCATTTCAGTATTTGTGTTTTCCTGTTCTTCCTGATGCTTATAGAATTTAGTTGGATAGTTCATTGCTTGGGTTTCAGATCATTGTCGACCCATTTGAAAAAAGACGGCCCAGTTCAATTTGGGGCTTAGGCCATTGGGTCCTTTGACCCATTCTGGTTTTGAAGAGTAATAACATGGTGCTGGGAGGGTAGTCTAGGAATTCTAGGTCAGGGAATCTTTTGCAACTGATTTAGAAGCTTCTAGTAAGGGGCTGGAGTGAAATTTCAGATGTATAGTAATAAAACTTGGGTAGCAAGTCAATAATTGGGGGGTCACCTAAGCAAAAACGAAAATTAAAAGGGGGTAGGGTGTAAAAATAAAACATAAGGCTGTCCTATTCGCCTTGCCTATAAAGGCATATTTTCTTGCCTTGAAAGGCAGCCTTGAACATTCTGAAAATCAGAGAGGTTTTAGGAGCTGAAAAACCAAAAAAAAAAAAGCTGCGTAAGCTTACTATTTTTAGAGAAGGAGAGAGCAAAAATCCCTGAAGGCTTAGACGGCTAAAGATATAAAATTTCTACTGTTTTATTGAAAGAAAACTCTTAGAAACTTCTGTGATATCCTTTTTGTGTTGAATTCTGAGCAACTGAGGCTTAAAATGGTTTGAATCAGTTGATGTCTAAGTGTTTTGATTCATTTCCCGTTCAAATTTCGATTGCTGGGTTTGGAGTCGATTAGTTTGGTTGATTACTTCATTCTCTGGGTCTCAAACTGATTGGATCTGGGTTGTTTGCTGTTGTTTGCTGCTGTTTTTTTTCTCATTTCAGTATCATTCTGCTTTTCCAAGTATTCATCTCACCTTCTAATGTGTGAAAAGGAGTGGAACTGAAGTGGTGTACTCAAATCAAGACTTGTAATAATACAATCGTGTGTTTTTGATGTTTTTTTGCATTTTAAAGTCATCTTATTCAATTTAATTTGCCTATGTCTCTTACTATTATGTTTTTGGACATGGAGTGATGTAGTAGTATTGACTGGTGGTTCATTATGTTGATTATTAAACATGTGTGGAATGTCGTGATAGACGCTGCTTAAGATTTGGAAGTAGTATGTGTTTGTAAGGTTAGCTAGTTATATCATTGTTGATTGATGTATATAGGAATTCTTATAATTGTTACTATTGAGAAGAGCATTTAAAATCAGTTGGTCAAGTAGCAGGGAAGCACGACTAATTNGGGAAATTTCTATAAGTTGTTGCAATGCATGAAGTATCAGTATTTGGATGAGCTACGTTAGAGTTAGCATGAATATTTGAGTTGCTTGTCATTTCAATTCGAGTGTAAAGGTTCAGCAAATAACATGTTCATTTAGTTTTCAATCTCTAATAGACGCCTACTTACAGTATTTTGCAAATTAGTACTTGGAATTGCTGGAAAAGAGTTTGAAATAATTGCCTATTTAGTTCCAATCAAGCCTTTAATGCCAATAATCATTAATTAAACTATTGATAGGTGTTCACGATTCTGTGATTTGTAGATATTCCTGTCATTACGTTTTGTTACACCTAAATTGCAAGCTGCTATTGATTGGATTCGAAGAGGCGACCTACGCACTCTTTAATCTGGGCGATGCTTCAGGGACATTTGGGCCTCCTTTGCTTGAGCCCCGGGATTGAGGGGCCCTACGTCGTCGACGAAGTTAACGTTCCGTACTTAGTTGNTTGCGGAAATAAACTGTCCCCTAGCTCTCTCAAATATAAATGTAGGTTCAGTTACAAGTTCCTTTGGTATTTTCTTTTGAGAGTCTATTCAGAAAGTGAGGTGTGCCATACTTAGCAAATGTAGTTATGGCCCTCAATAATGTAGTTTGAAACTTCCTTTAGAATTAGAATTGAGGTGCGCCACGCCAAAACAAAATAATAATTGCGTGGCCCTCGCTTTATTTAATCTTGAATTGATCCTTATATTCCGAGGCGTGCCATTTAGCAAATTCCATGGCCCTCGCAAAGTGAAAACGCGTAGTTGCTTTAGGCGCGTGTTTAGTAATATTACTTTCCTAAATTCGGGTGCGCATTTATGTGACCCAAATCCAAATCTCAACGATGTTAAGATATGTTAAAAACCACGGGTGCATTTATGTGACGTGGTTCAAGACGTGTTTTAATAACGTTGCAAATTTCTCTAAAAATGAATAAGAGCGGTTAAAGTTAAAATTTGCACATAGGTTCATAATTGTTTAAAATCAGATAATTAAGCCAAATATGACAGTTTAGCGACCGTGCTAGGACCACGGAACCCGGGAGTGCCTAACACCTTCTCCCGGGTTAACAGAATTCCTTACTCGGATTTCTGGTTCGCGGACTGTTAAACAGAGTCATTCTTTTCCTCGATTCGGGATTCAACCGGTGACTTGGGACACCATAAATCTCCCAAGTGGCGACTCTGAATCTCTTATTAACAAATCCCGTTTCGATTGTCCTTTAAGTGGAAAAACTCTTTTATTATGCCCTTTCGAGGGTGTAAGAAAAAAGGAGGTGTGACAGCTCTGGCGACTCTGCTGGGGATCATGAACCCAGAACTTTTGGTTCAGGGTTCAAGAATTCGAGCTTAGAATAATTGTTGTATTTGGCTTTGTTTATTATCTGATATTTTTACATGTTGGGCTTAATGTGCAAAATGTTGCTTTTACCGCTTTGATATTATTTGAACTGTACATATAAACTGTTACGAAACCCTTCTCTTCTTATCTTCGGGGATGTGCTCGCTGGTCGAGACTCCCTATTCTGTTAGTGTCATACCTTGAAATAAGAAAGAGGCTCGGACAAGCTACTAAGCCGGATGATCTTTCGAGTCCCCGGTACGTAGCCCCCTCCTCGACTCGAGTTGTCCGCTCGGGTACACAGTCTAGAACAAATACCCAGGTTTTGAACCTAGAATAACTCGGCCTCATGCCGGATCCCTAGTAGGAACGTTTGTTTGCATCACGTGCATTTGACTTAGGGGACTCAACACAGGGGTTGGGTCCGTCTAGGACAGGTGACCCGAAATGAAAACAGACCATCCTGATGCATCCTACTACTTGTGCATTTATTTGCTTCGGACTTGCATGCTGACCGGCTTTTGAAATCTGGGGAAAAGTTGAGAAGAATAGTTGGATAGAGTTCAAGAGAGTTAATTGCCTGTGTTGGAAAAACAAAACAAAACCAAATAGTGTCGAAACTCTGCCGAATTTTTGAAAAAAGAAAAAGAAAAAAAAGAGTTGTTTTTCAAAAATAGTTTGTTTACTTATCAATGAAAAGAAAAAGGAAAAAAAGAAAGTCTTGTTTTTCAAAATAGTTTGTTTATTTATCAATGAAAAGAAAAAGAAAAAAAAGAGTCTTGTTTTTCAAAAGTAGTTTGTTTATTTATCAATGAAAAGAAAAAGAAAAAAAAAAGAGTCTTGTTTTCAAAAATTGTTTGTTTTATCTACCAATGAAAAAGAAAAAAAAGAGAGGTTTGTTTTCAAAAATAGTTTGTTTTGTTTGCCCGAACTACGCCAATTTGATTCCCATAGGGAGTGGGATACGTAGGCAACCCTCAACGGGTCCAACTTTTTTTTTGCAAAAATAACCCAAAATGAACAAAATTTTGTTTTTATTGTAAATAATTAAGGTGATGCCATTCTTGCCAAAAATAGCTGAATGTCCCTAAAAGGGCGCCGGAAGGCTGCTTTTGCGAGAACAGCCACCTTTGGTCATTTTTCGAGGTTTTGGCCGGTCAGCCAACATAGCCTTAAAATCTTCGTCCCCGAGGTGCTGAAAGGTCGTATGCGGAAAACTGGGTCTTTGTTCTTAATTTGGAAAAAATTAAAGTGTCAACTTTGTTTTTGAGTCACATGAGTCTTGATTTTTTGCTTAATCACCTTAATAAATGTGCAGAATGAGCACGAGCCCAAATGTGCCAATAACAGTTAGGAACAAGATCCCTTTGGAGTCTGTCAGTTTGTCTCGGAGTCTGTATTTTCTTTTTATGTGGGTTAGTTGTTCTTCGAGTCTGTAGTTCGTCTTTCATCGGAGTTTGCTAGTTCTTGTTTGAGTCTGTTGGTTTTTGAATTTTGTAATTGACGTTTGTTTTATTATGAAAATTGAAAATTCCAAAAATGTTTTATTGTTCCTTCACCTTTTATCTGCAAGAACTACGCTTGGTCTGATTCATGCGGGGTCATGATATGTAGGCAATCTCCATAAGATTCGACCGTAACCAAAAGAAAAAGAAAAACAAGAAGAAGAAGAAGAAGAAGAAGAACAAGAGAGAAAATGAAAAGAGAGCAAGAGAGAAAGGGAAAGAGAAGAGCGGAAAAACAGTGAAAGAAAAGCGAGAGAATGAAGGAAATTTGAGGAAAGGAGAGAATAGGAACAAGAAAAACCAAGGCAAGAGTGAAAAGAAGAAAAGAAGGAAAAAGAGAGAGAAAAGTTGTATAGGGAAATAAAAGAAAGGCTGGGATGACGCAAGCGACCGATCAAAAGCATAATAGGAACTGTTAACTGCTTAGGTGCATTCATTCCCCAAATGTGTGGGTACCAATATGATAAATGCCCTAACGCTAACGTGATGGTTTCATTTTGTCATATCATTTCAGAAAGGTGGTTGGTTTGTGGTTTTTAAAGTAACTCTTCCCCACAACACAAAGACAAAAGACAATGGCAGAGAACAACAGAACTGAGTGGGTTGATATCGATGCCCGAAAGCAGCTGGTTGAACAGGACAACGGGTTGGTAGAAGAGGTAAAGATGTTGAGACAACACGTGGCGGACATGTATCGGGCATGGATGACTGGGAAAGCACCACCCCCGCCACCACCTAGCTTCCTAGACGCTATCCTTACCCAAACACCGGACACAACGCTAGGCGATCCTCCACACTCTCCATATTTACCCGCTTATCACAGCTTTCCCAGCCACCCTAATAGCTCCATCACTCGTCATCCAACTATCTTTTCCCAAAAGTGCGCTCCGGTCACATCCACTGTTCTCGACAATGAACACCCGCCCAAAGCTCATAACGCCCAATATTACCCCTCCGAGGCTGCTCACAAGGTTCCCAACTCGCACAAGCAAGGCCCACGGGACGAGCCTCGTGTTGAAAATTGAAAATTTCACAAGAAGAGAAGGGTTAGATGGGGTACCCAGGAAGCTGAAAAGCATAGAACAGTCCTTAAGGGACAAGCAAGGAATGAGGGATCAGGGTAGCGTGGATTACAAAGAACCGTCCGTGTCTCCTGACATTCGCCTACCCATGGGGTTTAAGGTACCAAAATTCAACTTGTATGATGGGTCTGGGGATCCGGTAGCCCACCCGAAGGTTTATTCCAATGAAATGAGAAGTGTGGAGAGAAAGATGACTTGATGATGGCATATTTCAGTGAGAGCCTAACTGGGGCAGCTTTGGACTGGCATAGTCGTCAAAATGTTGATAAGTGGCCTACATTGGGTGACATGGTTCAAGACTTTGTCCGATACTTTCAATGCAAATCAAGTGTTACCCCAGACCGCTCCTCCCTATATAAGATGGAAAAGAATCCGGAGGAAAGCTTTAGGGAGTTTGGGCTCAGATGGAGGGAGCAAGCTGCTCGAGTCAGTACCCCGATTGGAGAAGAAGAAATGGTTGAGCTTTTTCTACAAGCCCAGGGGCCCGCCTACTTCAATCATTTGATCCCGACCGTGGGTAGACCTTTCGATGAGGTGTTAAGAATGGGGGAGTTAGTAGAAGAGGGAATCAAGTCAGGCAAGATCATGAGTTGCTCGAAAGACATTCCGAATATCTCAGCAAGCTTGGGTGGGAGAGGGGGAAGCAGAAAAGGTGATCCAATGAGTTTTCCTGATCAACACTCCCAGCCCCGACACCGTCCCCGTGGACATCCTTGTACACCAGGTGACCCTTCCCAATGCTACTTCTCTCCACATAACTCCCAGAGTCATACACCACTTTTCCCGTACCCGGCTCCACAAAATGCTTATCTACCCCCACGAGCCTGCCAGAAACCCCCCGGATCCGGTTTCTGGCCCAATCAAGCATGTAGGGATGAGAGGTTGCGGAAGAAGAAAGTCTACACTCCTTTGGAAGGGTCATACGCCAATCTGTTCCAGAGGCTAAGGAGTTCGGGCCTGTTGAAGCCTATCCAAATAAAAATACCAAACCCTCTGTCAAAGACGTTTGATTTTTCCCAAAGGTGCGCATATTGCTCAGATGCCCCGGGGCACGACATAGAAAGGTGTTGGAATCTGAAGAAATCAGTTCAGAAGCTTATTGATGCAGGCGACATTGTTGTGCCAAATCCAGATGCAGCAGACACCAGCCAAAGTCCATCGCCTGTGCATAATGAGACGCATATGGTGGGCATGATTTATTTTGAAAAGGATTGTGAGAATTCTTCTAGGAGCCTCGGAGGTCCAAGGGCTACCAAGCTTTCAGTACTATCAGAGGTTGATCTTAAGAACGAGCCGGCAAAAGGAACCCAAAAGCAGCGTGATAAGAACAATGTGATGAAGACTTGTGAAGTTCCTAGTGTTGTGATGCAGAATTCAGTGGCTAAGATACCTTGCTTGGTAATTGGAAAGACGCTCCTTTTCTTAGTCAGCCAGAGAGGAGCTTTGGTGGCTTAGTTTGTTGTCATTTCTGTTGCCCAGGTTATTTCAGGGTTGTAATCTGGATATTGTCTTGTGACTCAAACCCTTCTATCCTTTTATTTTGTCTAGTTCCTTTGGTTGTAGTATCTCATTTAGTTTCGTCTAGGTTTGTCCAAGGGTTGTACCCTAGTTTATTGTGCTTGTTTTGTTGTCCAAACTCTTTCACCGTCTGTCTAATGCAATTCTCTGTTTTCTGCTATTTCTAGTCATTTCTGTTTAGTTCTTTTCTCCTCTTACAATTCTTTTCATGCTGGTTCTAGTGACATGACATGCACGGCATAATTCTCAGCCCGATCTTTAAAAATCAGGAAGCCATGAGACAATTTTGAAGACGACAGGGGCACTTGAGGGAAATAAGAACATATTTGGATTTTTTTGAGAGTATTTGAAGCCCGAATCGTGTGAAACTGGAGCAGATAAAACATAAAGAAACCCTAAAGGCAAGCTTGCCAAATTGATAGGGGTCGTTCGTGGTAAGGAAAGTGAGAGTGTTGTCCAATGGTGCTTTGTATTCAACAAATGAAAAGGCGAATGTGCGGATATGGTTATCAAATCTGGTATAATCAAAAGATGTTACTAATGTTTTCAGTGGTTTGTTTAAATTATGTAGTTTGCACTTGGCATGTTTTGGAGACTGGAATGACGAAGGCATTTTGTTCTGCTATCTAAACACTTTATCCTTCGTTACCCCTTTGAGCCTTATTTATTTTCTTTCATACCCCTCTTTCGGAATCAGTAGCAAAGATCATAAACACAAGCGTGAAAGATAATTAAAGGAAAAAGAGAAAAGAAAAGAGTGAAAAGAGAGAAAAAAAAAGAAAAAAGAAAAAAAAACAACCAAAAGAGAAAAGCAAGAAACAAAAGAAAAGAAGAGAAAAGGGAAGAAAAGGAAAGAAAAACCACAAAAACAAAGTACTTTCTATGTCATGAACTACGTTTGACTTGATTCCTTAGATTCCGAGGCGTGCCATTTAGCAAATTTCATGGCCCTCGCAAAGTGCAAGCGCGTAGTTGCTTTAGGCGCGTGTTTAATAATATTACTTTCCTAAATTCGGGTGCGCATTTATGTGATCCAAATCCAAATCTCAACGATGTTAAGATATGTCAAAAACCACGGGTGCATTTATGTGACGTGGTTCGAGACGTGTTTTAATAACGTTGCAAATTTCTCTAAAAATGAATAAGAGCGGTTAAAGTTAAAATTTGCACATAGGTTCATAGTTGTTTAAAATCAGATAATTAAGCCAAATATGACAGTTGAGCGACCGTGCTAGAACCACGGAACCCGGGAATGCCTAACACCTTCTCCCAGGTTAACAGAATTCCTTACTCGGATTTCTGGTTCGCGGACTGTTAAACAGAGTCATTCTTTTCCTCGATTCGGGATTCAACCGGTGACTTGGGACACCATAAATCTCCCAAGTGGCGACTCTGTATCTCTTAATAACAAATCCCGTTTCGATTGTCCTTTAAGTGGAAAAACTCTTTTATTATGCCCTTTCGAGGGTGTTAGAAAAAAGGAGGTGTGACAGGGATATCATGTAAAAAGACACTAAGGAGTTCGTTAGAAAGTGTGATAAATGTCAAAGGTTTGCACCGATGATTGAGTCTTGTCCCCGTGGCCTTTCATGAAATGGGGAATGGATATCGTTGGCCCTCTACCAACGGCCCCAGGTAAAGCTAAATTCATTTTGTTTATGTTTGACTACTTTTTTAAATGGGTGGAAGCACTGGCCTTCGAGAAGGTCAGAGAAAAAGATGATATTGACTTTATTTGGGATCACATTATGTGTCGATTCCGGATACCTGCCGAAATCACATGTGACAACGGGAACCAATTTGTCGGCAATAAGGTAACGGAGTTCCTCGAAGCACACAAAATAAGGAGGATCTTATCTACACCGTACCACCTGAGCAGGAACGGACAGGCCGAGTCGACAAACAAAACTATCATTCAAAACTTAAAGAAGAGGTTGGACGCAAAAGGAAAATGGAGAGAAGTTCTACCCGAGGTTCTTTGGGCATATCGAACGACATCGAAATCCATCACGGGGGAAACCCCGTTCTCTTTAGTATATGGCTCCGAGGCCTTAATCCCGGTCGAGGTCAGAGAACCCAGTGCCAGATTTTGGCATGCTTCGAAGGATTCAAATCACGAGGCAATGAATACTAGCCTCGAGCTATTAGATAAAAAACGAGAAGCTGCACTTTTTCGGATGGCGGCGCAAAAGCAAAGAATCGAGAGATATTATAATAGAAGGACCAACCTTCGACACTTCGGAATCGGGGACTTGGTCCTAAGGAAAGTTACTCTCAATACTCGAGACCCGAATGAAGGCAAATTAGGCCCGAATTGGGAAATACCGTACCGAGTCATCGGAGTTATCAGTGAAGGATCTTACAAACTTGGCACGATTGGAGGCGAACAATTGCCAAACAACTGGAATGTATCACTACTCAAACGGTATTATTGCTAAGGTATGACCTTCTCCTTTTTCCATGTGTATTTAAAACTAACTCAATACAGATGTTTGATCGAAGATAACGAGGTCACCCTTATACATGAAGACCTTAGGTTTTAAAGCACGCGTTGCACTCTTTTTCCCTTAGGTCGAGTTTTATCCCAAATGGATTTTTCCGACGAGGTTTTTAACGAGGCAACAATTATGTGCTACCTAAGGAGAATTCAACAGTATCCAAGACTTCTTTTCAATCAACCTCAAATGCTAGGGGGCATCACCCTCGGAGGTTATATTTTCGAGGAAAATACTTCATGCCAAAGAGGGCCTCGATAGGAAAACTTTTTAATGGGCCAAACGGTCAGATGAATCGTGTCCATATAGAATAGTCGAGCCCCGATGGCAAAACATGTACGCATGTATCAATTATTCAAAGAAGAATTCTTTATATATCGAAACAATTTGTGTCTCAAAGAATTTTGTTACTATACGAACTCCATGCTTGCGATTCTGTGAGAAACGGCTCAAGGGCCAAAACATAAATACACCTCGAATACTCGGGGACTGTCATCGACAATCAACACATTCGAATATCTAAACTCGAATTTATAAGACCTCAAAGAGGCATCCCTCGACGCAAAGGCCAAGTCCAACATACTCGGGGACTAACCTTTCCAACAAGTTTGAAAGGTTATCGGGAAACAAGTCCAAGAGACACACCTGAAGGCTACGGCCATATTAAAGACTACGATCATATAAAAAGGCTACGGCCGAAATAATGCGGCTCGGAGATGCACGACTTCCGCCATAAGTTAAAGGCCTTCAAAAACTTCGAAAAACCGGTTAAATAAGGCTACCCTCTGCAAAGAAAATAAAAAAGGGCTTCGATAAAATCAGCCCTCGAATAATTTAAGGGCTTCGATAATATCAGCCTTCGAAAAAGCCTCAAGAGATATTATCTTAACACAATTGGCTTAAGAAAAAATTTGGTTCTGATCGATTTAACCCTCGAAAAACCCAACGGATACAAAAAACACATGCTAAGGCATAAAGAAATTTTCACTAAGTCTTTTAGCCGAAAAGAGGGAAAAATTATAGTTGTTTTAGAGGCCGAATTGGCCCAACTTAAAGAGCCTAAGGGCCAATCTAAAAGAGCCTAAGGGCCAAAACATGTAGAGTTCGAGACCCTGTTCTCACTCAACTCGGACCTAAGGGTCCCATCGCCCCGAGCTTGCATCAAATCGACTTAAGCACAACTCGAGGATCCATCTAAATACCTTAATAGGTATTTCATTATAAGTTCAAAGATCTCCCATTGATTACGAAAAAACCTAAGGGTTTGTTCGACTCTGAGTCCGAGCCAAAGCTCACTCTATCATTGAAGTTATAATATCAAAAATTTTCACAAAACGAAGACGGGGCAGAATTCGAAAACAAATCGGAGATGGAGCGAAAAGAAAAAGAATTCCTTATATTCATAAAGGATATTTATAGTGCCCACAAGGGGCCTTACACAAAAACAAAAAATAAATAGCCTAATCTACTTTGGGAGCCGCAACTTGGGGAACCTCATCCTCGGGTACTTCATCCTCATCTCCTCCGCTCTCGGAACCACTAGCAGAATCTTCATCATCAGAGAGTAGAGCGCCAGCCTCGTCCTCCAAAGTTTTTGCCTTCTCAATATCAGTTGAGAGGTCAAAGCCACGAGCGTGCACTTCCTCGAGAGTTTCTCTCCAGGATTGTCGCCTGGCATGATCGAGAGCACATGACAATTTGGCCTCGATTTCTATGGAGATTTCCTGTGCCCGAACATTATCAGCCTCGGCGTCAGCTCGATAAGAGGCCATAAACGCCTCTGCCATAGATTTGGTCTTCGCAAGCTCGGCGGCCGATTTAACCTCGAGCTCCTCAATCTTTCGGCTCTGGGCCAGACTTTCCCCCTTTGCATTTTGAAGCTGGCGTTCGATCGAACTCATCTGGTCCTGAAGTGTGTCTTTCTCCCAGGCAAGACGATCCATATGTTGCTTCCACCCCAAGGTCTCGGCCTCTTTCACCTTGAGCGCTTCTCGAAGCTGCTCCACCAGCTCGCCCTTCTCCTGGGCCTGCAAAGTTGAAATGTTAATCGCTATATCAAATCAGCACACAACAGACCCCCAAAGGTTACATTACCTGTTCAATGAGCTCAGTCTATTTTTATTGAGCCTTCGCCAGTTCAACTCGGAGATCCCTGACCTCCTCCTCTTTCTGTACATAGAGGCATTTACTCTTCCACCAGCTTCTTGAACTCGGCTTCGCATCGGGCAAGCTCGGCTTGAGATTTGGAAAATGCTTGTCGATGAAGTGCCACGGCCTTCACACAAAGAAAAGGAGTCGTACTTAGAAAAATGAGAATAAAACTCAAGCATAACTATGGAGGTAGAAACTTACTTGTTTGAGAAGCCGCTGAGCCTCATCGAAGATAAACGAAGCATCCGGGTCGGGACCATCTTCGACCCCGGTAAAGCACTCCCGAAAAATATCATTCCCTTCGTGGGTCGTCTCCACGTCGGGAGTCTTCATGTCCTGGGCATCTCGAAATTCCCCTTTAGAGAACACAGGGCCAGGTGGTGATTCATCAACATTAATTATCCTAACTGATTCACTTGGAACATTATCTTCTCTTTAAAGGGCCCTGGAATTAGGCCCCTCGAGCTTATCCGCCAAATGTCCTCCAAGACGAGGCGCTCTCTTGCCGCCCAATGGATCGGGGACTCTACTCGAGCTCCCTTCCGAGATTTCTTCGGTTCAAGATTGAACCACATCAGCCACCACCGGTTTAGCAGCCTTCGAAGCTTCGGTTCTCCCCCTCTTCCAAGCTACCAGCAAACAGTCATCGTCTTCTCCCTCTTCCTCATCATCCCGAAGGTGTTGAACCGCTTCTGAAGATAAGTCTACGGGATCAGTCCTAGGATTTCGAGCTCTATTTTTCTTGGGCTTCGGGGAATTTGCTGGCGAAGCCCTTTTCCTTTTCTTATCCTTGGTTGGCTTCGGTACTTCCTCCTCACCGGACGGGGGTGGCCTCAAAGAAACAGCGTCTCCGAGGCCTGTGTATAAGCAAAGTAAGTATTCTACAAGAAAACACCAATATATAAACAAGGGAGCTCACCATGGTTTTTAGCTTCCCACCGACCCTTGGCCAGATCACGCCAACTATGTTCTGCATGTGAATAAGTGGAAGCCAGTTGTCGAACCCAACCTGCAAGGTCCGGAATCGCGCCGAGAAACCAAGGGGCAGCTGCGTCATCAAAGGAGGAATTAGATTGAGGAAGAATAAGGAAAGCAAACTAGTAATCATCGTCGATAAGTTAGTGCTTATGTTTCATGTTCCATTTCTCGGGAAATGGGATCCTTTCAGTAGGAATTAAGTCGGAAGTCTTGATTCGAACAAACCGGCTCATCCATCCTTGGTCCTTGTCCTTATCGACGCTGGAGAATAGTGACTTCGAAGATCGACGCTGAAGCTTTATCAGACTGCCTCAATAAAGTAGATGGTTGTATAGCCTGATCAGGTGGTCGAGGGTAAAAGGCATCTCCTCGACCTGGCCCGAGAAATACCTGATCAAATTGACGATGCGCCAGAAAGAAGGATAGATCTGGCCAAGCGTCACCTGATATTGGTGGTAGAAATCAAGAATGACTGGATCTATGGTTCCTAGTGCTGGATCTACGGGACCCAATGTGAAAGGGTAAGTATACATGCTTAAGTACCTTACCACATGGGTGGTGATGTCCTCTTCGGGGGAAAGAATCACGACATCCTTATCCCCCTATTACAATCCTCTTTAATGTGCTCAAGTTCATCTTCAATTATCAAGCAGATGTATCGAGACATGGGCTCACATCGGCCTGGAACCGATGCAGGCTTATCGATTTTGAAATCGGAAGATAGCTAGCATGGTCCGGGAATACAGTCCTTAATACGAGGTGGCACCGTTGTTCTACCACTGGCCGGCCGCGATGATGAGGAGGCTTTTCCTTTTTGAGGAACGATTTTAGATGTTTTGGCCATTATTGTTGAGAAATTCAAAAGAAGAGAAGAAGTTGATGCTTTAGCAAGAACAAGTTGAGGAAAGGATGAACTCATGAAAGAAGAAGAAGATAGTAAGGTTTTGAGAAAGATTTGAGAAGTAAAGATTGTAAAATTTGTAAAATTGACCTATTTATAGTGGCCGCTCTAACGGTTTGGGGAAGCCAATGGCCGACCATCAGTCGCCTTCAATTAATGGCCTTGGGAACTATGCAGATGCGACCTTTCAATCACTTCAGTAGCTGACGTCACGAGATTGACATCATGATCGAGGTATCGGAGGATCGAGGATCAAATCGTTTCTTATCATCTTACTCTAAGAAATGCGTGGACTATTTGTACACGGTCGAAATCAGGTATGCCCGATTTCACAGGCTCGAAGAGTCGCCTCAATCCCGAGTTCAAGATGGATCGAGTTCAAGCCCGATGGACCAAGCTCGATCCCGACGACAGAATATAAGGCTCGAAGATCGAAGTACGCAATGAGCATCGAAACCGAGTACGACCAACCCCGAGATGAGGCCGTTATGGGTTTGTACAGAAAGAGCAAGATTCTCGCCACGTCCCCAAGATCATGGCGTAAATTCCGGAATAAAGTTGTACGAGTTAGTACGAATTCGTACTAGGCGGTTAGACAGCTGTCCCAATAAGATTCTTTACTGTAAATAGAAATGTACCTTATTTAGGGTTCCCCTACTATATAAAGGGGACCCCAATCATTTGTAACCATCATTAATTATTGGCAAAAGAATATACTCTCTTACTTTCTCGCTCATATTCATCAGAATTGTCTTTTAACTTTATTATCTTTACTTTACTGTTCTTGTTGACCCACCTCGGGGCCATCTAGCTCGAGGTCAAGACTTGCTTAAGCACCGGTTTGATTCAACCTTCTTCTCTAGTTTATACGTTTGATTTCTTAGTTATTAATTAATACTAGTATTATCACCCGCGCGATTGCGGACACTAACCAAATATATTTGAGTTACTTGAATTATATGTAAATAATCTTAAAACTTAAACTTTCTCTATTAAATATAGATAATCATATGTTGCTTTCAAATCAAGATCTAGAATTGAACATTAAAAAGAGAATTAAATTAATTCTACTACAAAGGCAAGGAGGCAAAAAGTGGGACCAAAACATTTGCTAAACCAAGATGAACTAGATACATGTTTTTAGCCATTGTGTGTGTATGTGTGAGATGTGTAACAATACTTGTTATGTTCTAACTCCAATTGACAGATAAAGAAAACAACAAAANTTTCAAAAAGTATTTCTATTTTAAAATTTCAGTTTCTAAAACTTTATTTTTCAATAATAATTATTTTTAAATAATGTAAGTGAAAATATTATCCTTAATTCAAAACTCATTTTAGTCAGCTATCTAAAAATTTAAAAAATTATTTAGCCAGTAATTTTTTTTTCAGTATGACTCCGTTTTGATATTTGACATTAACCATGTTAAATATCCGAGTTATTTGAATGATATGTAAATAACCTTAAAATTTAANCAAAAAGCTTTCATGCAATCATACATTAAACACAAACTTTGTATCCTTTTCCAACAACTTGCACAAGGGATTCACCACTTTTGAGAAGTCTTTAATGAACCTTCGGTAAAACCCCCGCATGCCCAAGAAAGCTCCTAACTCCCTTGACGGAAGTAGGAGGAGGGAGTTTTGAATTCACTTCAATCGTCGCTTTGTCCACTTCAATACCGTTCTTTGAGATCTTATGGTCAAGGACAGTGCCCTCCTCAACCATAAAGTGGCACTTCTCCCAATTAAGTATTAAGTTGAATATATATATATGTAATTATTATCTTTATAATGATGCAAGTGAAGATATTACCCTTACTTTAAAATTCACTTTTAATCGGCTATCTAAAAATCTAAATGATTCTTTAGCTGATGAAATTTTATTTCAATATGACGTTATTTTTAGTTTATCGATATCTCTAGCCGCAGATTTTGAATTTGGAATATCCTAATCCTATATACAGAGGTGGATCCAGGATTTATACTTTATGGATTTTAGCATTGAACTCATTATATTTTTAGAGTTATGGGTTCATATCTACTATTTTTATAATTTTAAAGATTTTTACATATAAATTTTTGCTCAGCGTGAAAAGTTATGGGTTCAATTGAACATTAATGTTAAATTAGTTGATTGCTATTATATAACATTGCATATATTGTCTTAAAATTGCCAGTAGTTTTTTTCTCGACAGCATACTTGGCTTAACCTCAATGCAAACTACTCAAATTGCATTTATATTCAAATTCAAATATCATATCAGTTTGTTAATAATAGTGATTTTTTTTAAAACGACACACAATGTAAATTTAAAAAAATATTCAAAGATATCGTTATAATTTATGTATTTGAGTTAAAAAAATATTTAAAATCGATGATATCAACTTCAAAATTGTTTATACTTAACATAGATGAAATAGAAGAAGAAATTTGTTGTCATCTCTTATTTCTGGTTTTTAGATTTTTTTTACAATTTTTTTTATATTTATTTTCTTTTATCTTATTTTTATGTCTTTCTTTTTTTTTTATACAAAAAATTAATTTATTTCGCTATAAAAGGATGAGTTTAAATAGAAATTGTCTACATAAACATTATTTATATTTTTAGTCTTTAGTGGAAATTCTTTCATATCTTTTTTTGGCTTTATCTAATCAACCTAAATAGAAATTGTCTACATAATCCATATATAATATGTGTATAATTGTGTGTTGCCAGTATATCATCTATAAGTATTAGCTATAAAAAGTAAACAACAAATCAGAAGGGATATTTATGTAAATATTCTATATGATTTCGGTTTCTCGATTTTATGCATGATATGACTTCTATTATAATAATTTAAAACTCTACTAAAATTCATAAATATCTTATCTTTTTATTTTTAAAATTACATTATATTTTAAAAAATAATCGCATTTTGAAATAATTTGTTCACATTTAAAAAGAAAATATTTCATGTCATACCAGTTTTTTTTATAAAAAAAATACTTTTGTTACACTTGAAAATATCAATTAGAAACCAATGTCCCTCTTGTTGAATTCGAAAAATAACTTTTCACATAATCTAGTGATTCAAAACTGATATTCTTCAATAAAAAATATTAAATCCTTGCAATGCTGGCTTGACTGCAGCTAAATGAAGAGGTTTCAGCTTATACCCTTTGTCACGACCCGGATTTCCCACCCTCGGGAATCATGATGGCGCCTACTCGTGAAAGCTAGGCAAGCCAACTATTAAGGTTTTAACCCATTAGCAATCAATCCAAACAGGTATAAACAATAACTAAAGCTAAACAGATGAAAAGTGCGGAAGAGTTATAACACGTTCAAATAATCCAATATATGTCTAACCCCGAATCTGGTGTCACAAATTCATTAACATCTACGAATTTCTACAAACACTGGTCTAGAAATAAAAGTACAACTGTTCTCGGAATGAAAAGAGACAGCAGAAAGCTAAAACAGGGAAGGGGGACTTTAGGCTCTGCGGACGCCAGCAGATCTACCTTGGTCTCCCTGGACTGAAGGCAGCTACCTCAGCTACTCACCGGGTCCGGTACCGAAATCTGCACAAAAGAGTGCAGAGTGTAGCATCAGTACAACCGACCCCATATACTGAGTAAGTGTCGAACCTAACCTCGGCGAAGTAGTGACGAGGCTAGGACACGACAACCATATAAACCTATGCTGTTAAATCATATACAAACAGAATCATAATAACAAGAATTAACAGAATAAGGTGGGAAGGGGACATGCTGCGGGGAATCTCAGATTCTAACAATAAACCAATAAAGAAGCATCAGTAAAGAACCATAATGAACATCATGTCTACATCAACAAGAATAATGAAACGGTAACATGTGCATGGCATCACCCTTCGCGCTTTTACTCTCGTCCTCACCATATGAAACAACAGAAACGGCACAGCATCACCCTTCGTGCATTACCTCTCATAATCCGGCACGACATCACCCTTCGTGCATTATTTCTCACAATATCGGCACGACATCCCCCTTCGTGCATTAACTCTCAAATCATGGCACGAGATCACCCTTCGTGCATTAACACTCATAATATCGGCACGGCATCATCCTTCGTGCATTACACTCACTCACAATATCATGCACGGCATCACCCTTCGTGCTTTACACTCTTCCTCACCCAAACAATAGAAACAATACGTCCCGGCAAGGGAATTCAGCTATAACCAATCTCGTTTTCAACAATTACTTTACAAAATGAGTCTCAACTTGAGTCAATACTTAACAATAGTCAATTACCAAGAAACATTCATAAGCTTTGTTCAACATTGTTAATCATCAATTTGAGCAAGAACGATACATAATAGAACCACAAAAATCATGATATAAGACGCACGGACATGCTTGACACCAACGTATAAATACTCATCACCACACCTATACGTCGTACTCATACACCTATACATCGTACTCATACTAACACATAGTAAATAAGACCACAACTCCTATTCCCTCAAGCTAAGGTTAGTTAAACACTTACCTCGATTCCACGGACTAAATCAAGCCTCAATTACCGCTTTACCTCTCGGCTCCACTCTCAATCCGCTTGTATCTAGTCATAATTTACTTAATAACATCAATAAATGCTAAATAAACCAATTGTAATGCATGAAAATAGATTTCCCAATGATTTCCCCAAAAAGTCAAAACCAGACCCCGGGCTCGCTTGGTGAAAACTCAAAGTTCGAACCAAAACCCGATCACCTATTCACCCACGAACTCAAATATAGAATTAGTTTGAAATCGGACCTCAAATTGAGGTCCAAATCCCAAATATTTGAAAATCCTCACTTCTATCCAAAAACATCAATTTCCCATGAAAAACCCTAGATTTTGAAGTGAAATATGTAAAAAGTTGGATTAGATTGAAGAAAATGAGTTAGAAATCGTTTACCTATGATTTAGGGAAGAACTTGCTCTTGAAAAATCGCCCTTAGGAGTTTAGGTTTTAAAATTTTGAAGAATGATATGAAAATCCCATCAAAATCCCGCTTAACAGGTCACAGATGTCGTAATTGCGAAGCTCGCAAATGCGAAACAGGCATCGCATTTGCGAACCTGTGGCATTGTCTGCTCCCCTCGCAATTGCGAGCAATTTGTCGCAATTGCGATAACTATCCCTCCCTGATGTCTTCGCAATTGCGAAGGGGGGGTTCACAAATGCGAACAAGGAAGGCCTGGGTTTTCTTTGCAAATGCGATCAAACCCTCGCAATTGCCAAGCCTGTTGGGCTCGCAATTGCGAAGCCTGACCTCGCAATTGCGAGATCAGAGCCTGCAACACAACTGAACCTGCAACAGCTATTTTTCTAAGTCCAAATTCACTCTGTGGCCTATCCAAAACTCACCCGAGCTCTCGGGGATCCAAACCAAACATGCACGCAAGTCTAAAAACATCATACGGACTTGCTCGTGCAATTAAATCATCAAAATAACATCAACAACTATGAATTTAGCACCAAAATTCATAAAATTCTCAAGAATATTGAAATTTCCATTTTCTAAACTAAAGGTCTGATTTATAGCAAATCAACTCCAATTCTTACCAAATTTCACAGGTTCGACTTAATCATTATTTTAAACCTATATCGGGCTCCGGAACCAAGATACGGGTCCGCTACCATCAAGAACACGCATCATTTCATTTCAAAGAGTCTTTATATTTTCCAGCAAACAATTTTCCTTAAAAAAAATTTCTCGGGCTAGGGACCTAGGAATTCGATTCCGGGCATACGCCCGAGTCCCATATTTTACTACGGACCCTACGGGATCGTCGGAACACGGGTCCGGGTCCGGGTCCGTTTACCCAAAATGTTGACCGAAGTCAACTTAATTCCATTTTAAAGGTAGAACTTAGCATTTTTCTCAAATTTTCACATAAGGGCTTTTCGAATATACGCCCGGACTGCGCATGCAAATCGAGGTGAAACAAAAGGAGGTTTTTAAGGCCTCGGAACACAGATTTGACTTCTAAAACACGAGATGACCTTTTGGTTCATCACATTCTCCACCTCTAAAACAATCGTTCGTCCTCGAACGGACATAGAAAAGTACCTGAGTCGGGGAAAAGATGGGGATATCGGCTTCGCATATCGGACTCGGACTCCCAGGTCGCTGCCTCAATAGGCTGACCTCTCCACTGCACACGAACCGAAGGGAAATTCTTCGATCTCAACTGATGAATCTGTCGGTCTAGAATAGCTACTGGATCCTCCTCGTAGGTCAAGTCCTTGTCCAACTGGATAGTGCTGAAGTCTAACACGTGGGATGGATCGCCGTCATACTTCCGAAGCATGGACACATGAAACACTGGATGCACAGCTGATAAACTCGGCGGCAACGCAAGTCTGTAAGCCACCTCTCCCACTCGATCAAGAATCTCAAAAGGACCGATGAACCTAGGGCTTAGCTTGCCCTTCTTTCCAAATCTCATCACGCCCTTCATGGGCGACACCCGAAGCAATACTCGCTCTCCGACCATGAATTCCACATCGCGAATCCTTCGGTTGGCATAGATCTTTTGCTTGGACTGAGCTGTACGAAGCCTATCCTGAATGATCTTGACCTTATCCAAGGCATCCTGTACAAAATCCGTACCCAACAACCGAGCCTCCCCCGGCTCAAACCACCCAACTGGCGATCGACACTGTCTACCATATAATGCCTCATAAGGAGCCATCTAGATGCTCGACTGATAGATGTTGTTGTAGGCAAACTCCGCTAATGGAAAGAACTGATCCCGCGAACCTCCAAAGTCAATAACACATGCTCGGAGCATATTCTCCAAAATCTGAATAGTACGCTCGGACTGTCCGTCCATCTGAGGATGAAATGCGATGCTCAACTCGACCCGAGTACCCAACTCACGCTGAACTGCCCTCCAGAAACGCGAGGTAAACTGGGTACCTCGTCAAAAATAATAGACACGGGCACACCATGAAGACGAACAATCTCCCGGATATAGATCTCAGCTAACCGCTCTGAAGAATAGGAGACTGCCACCGGAATGAAATGCGCTAACTTGGTCAGTCTATCAATAATAACCCATATCGCGTCGAACTTTCTCTGAATCCGTGGGATTCCAACAACGAAATCCATAGTGATACGCTCCCACTTCCACTCAGGAATCTCAATCTGCTGAAGCAACCCACCAAGTCTCTGATGCTCGTACTTTACCTGCTGACAATTCAAACACCGAGCTACGTAGGCAACAATATCCTTCTTCATCCTCCTCCACCAATAATGCTGCCGCAAGTCCTGATACATCTTAGCGGCGCCCGGATGAATAGTGTACCGGGAACTATGGGCCTCCTCTAGAATCAATTCTCGAAGTCCATCCACATAAGGCACACAAACTCGACCCTGCATCCTCAAAACTCCATCATCACCAACTGTAACCTGCTTGGCACTACCGTGCCGCACTGTGTCCCTAAGGACAAGCAAATGAGGGTCATCATACTGCCGATCCCTGATACATTCTAATAATGAAGATCGAGCGACTGTGCAAGCAAGAACACGACTGGGCTCAGAAACATCCAACCTCACGAACTGATTGGCTAAAGCCTAAACATCTAAAGCAAGCGGTCTCTCACCGATCGGAATATACGCAAGACTGCCCATACTGGCTGACTTCATACTCAAAGCATCGGCCACCAATTGGCCTTCCCCGGATGATACAAGATGGTGATGTCATAGTCTTTCAATATTTCCAACCACCTTCTCTGCCTCAAATTTAGCTCCTTCTGCTTGAATAAATACTTTAGACTCTTGTGATCTGTGAACACCTCACATGACACGCCATATAAATAATGCCTCCAAATCTTTAGCACGTGGACAATGGCTGTTAGTTCCAAATAATGAACTAGATAATTTTTCTCGTGAATCTTCAACTGCCACGAAGCATATGCTATAACCTTGCCATTTTGCATCAATACCGCACTAAGTCCAATGCGAGATGCGTCACAATATACTGTATATGGCCCTGAACCTGTGGGCAAAACCAACACCGGTGCCGTAGTCAAAGCTGTCATGAGCTTCTGAAAGCTCGCCTCACACTCGTCCGACCACCTGAACTGGGCACCCTTCTGGGTCAACCTGGTCATCGGGGCTGCTATAGATGAAAACCCTTCCACAAACCGACGGTAATAACCCGCCAAACCCAAGAAACTCCGGATCTCTTTAGCTGATGTGGGTCGAGGCCAGTTCTGTACTGCTTCTATCTTCTACGGATCCACCTAAATACCCTCTACTGATATGACGTTGCCGAAGAATCCAACTGAACTCAACCAAAACTCGCACTTCAAAAACTTAGCGTACAACTGAATGTCTCTCAGAGTCTGAAGAATGACTCGAAGATGCTGCTCGTGCTCCTCTCGGCTGCGGGAGTAGATCAAAATATCATCAATGAAGACAATCACGAAGGAATCCAAATAAGGCCTGAACACTCGGTTCATCAAATCCATGAATGTTGCTGGGCATTTGTCAACCGAAATGACATCACTAAAAACTCGTAATGCCCTTACCGAGTGCGGAAAGCTGTCTTAGGGACATCGGATGCCCTAATCCTCAACTGATGGTAGCCATCTCAAATCAATCTTCGAAAACACTTTGGCACCCTGAAGCTAGTCAAACAAATCATCAATCCTTGGCAATGGATACTTGTTCTTGATGGTGACCTTGTTCAACTGCCGATAATCAATACAAATTCTCATCGGTCCATCCTTCTTCTTAACAAACAATACCGGCGCACCCCAGGGCGAGACACTAGGTCTAATGAAGCCCTTATCAAGCAAGTCCTGCAAATGTTCTTTCAACTCCTTCAACTCTGGCGGGGCCATACGATATGGCGGAACAGAAATGGGCTGAGTGCCAGGAGCCAAATCAATGCTAAAGTTGATATCCCTGTCGGGTGGCATCCCCGGCAGGTCTGCAGGAAATACCTATGGAAACTCACGAACAACTAGCACAGAATCCATAGAAGAAACCTCAGCACTAGAATCACTCACATATGCCAAGTAAGACAAACACCCCTTATCGACCATACGTCGAGCCTTCATATAAGAAACGACCCTACTGGTAGAATGACCAGGAATCCCTCTCCACTCTAATCGAGGAAACCCTGGCAAGGCTAAGCTCACGGTCTTGGCGTGAAAATCCAATATGGCATGATAAGGTGACAGCCATTCCATCCCCAATATGACGTCAAAATCAACCATATCCAGAAGTAAGAGATCTACACGGGTCTCAAAACCCCAAATAATAACCACACACGAGCGATTGACACGATCTACAACAATGGAATCACCTACCGGTGTGGAAACATATACAGGAGCACTCAAGGAATAACGAGGCACAACCAAATATGTAGCAAAATAAGTTGACACATAGGAGTATGTAGACCCTGGATCAAATAAAACTGAAGCATATCTACTGCATACTGAAACCGTACCTGTGATAATGGCATCGGATGCCTCAGCCTCAGGCCTGGCTGAGAAAGCATAACAACTTGGCTGGGCCCCACCACTCTGAACTACATCCCCGGGACGGCCTCCTGCTGGCTGGCCGCCACCTCTAGCAGCCTAACCTCCAACTCTAACAGCCTGACCTCCACCTCTAACACCTCGACCTCCACCTCTAGCTGCCTGACCCCTACCTCTAGCTGGCCGAGCGAGCTGTGGAACACCCGGTGCCTGAACCATAGCACGAGAACCCTGATGTTGAGAATGCTCGAGGCTCCAGGGCAAAATCTAGCAATATGCCTCGGATCGCCACAAGTATAACAAGGCTTCGGCTGCTGGGACTGCTGAGCCTGAAACTGACCCTGACCGCCTGAGTAGCCACCCTGAAAACTCTAGTGCGGAGGTGCACTGATAAGAGTTGGTGATGCACTGTAGGGTAGCTGATCTGAATACTGCATATGAGAACCACGGCTACCTGGAGCACCATGAGAAGCCTAAAGTGCTAAATGAAACGGACTGGGAAGATAGCCCCTACCAAAAGAATCCCTACCTCCAGACGAGGCACCACTGAATCTGCCCGAATGTCGAGGCCTCTTGTCAGGCCCCTGACCACTCCCCTGTGATAGAACCATCTTAACTCGCCGGGCCACATTGGTCGCATCCTGAAAAGAAATCTCGCTCCCTGTCTCCTTAGCCATCTGCAATCAAATAGGCTGAGCGAGTCCCTCAATGAACCTCCTCACTCTCTCTCTCTCAGTGGGAAGTATAAGAAGAGCATGACGGGCCAAGTCAATAAATCTGGTCTCGTACTGAGTGATGGTCATAGAACCCTACTGGAGATGCTCAAACTGTCTCTGATAGTCCTCCCTCTAAGTGATAGAAAGAAACTTCTCCAGAAACAGCTGAGAGAACTGATCCCAAGTCAAAGCCGATGACCCAGCTGGCCTAGCCAAACAATAATCTCTCCACCAAGTCTTGGCAGAACCTGACCGACGAAAAGCAGCAAAGTCGACCCCATTGGTCTCCACTATCCCCCGCGTTCCGTAGAACCTCATGAAAGCTCTCCAAATAGTTGTGGGGATCCTCTGAAGATATACCGCCATATGTGGTAGTAAAAAGCTTGGTGAACCTGTCCAATCTCCACAAAGCATCAGCAGACATAGCTGCTCCATCACCGGTCTGAGCTACCATACCCGGCTGAACTACTCCAACTGGCTGAGTTGTTGGAGTCTGAAATTGAGGAGCCATCTGCTCTGGAGTGCGAGTAGCGGGAGTCTGTGCTCCTCCCCCAACCTGAGAGACGGCTGGTGCTACAAGAAGTAAGCCTGCCTGGGCGACACTCTCCATAAGGCCCACTAGACGGACCAGAGCATCCTGGAGTACCGGGGTAGTGATGAACCCCTCTGGGACCTGTGCTGGCCCTGCTGGAACGGTCTGGGCTGGAGCCTCCTCCTCAAACTCTACCAGAAGCTCCGCCGCTGGTGCTGCTGCTCTGGGCTGAGCTCTGCCCCTACCTCGGCCTCTAGCACGGCCTCGTCCTCTGGCCCTCGTAGAGCTGCCACTGGGGGCTCGGGCTGCTGATCAACGAATGAAGAAGCACGTGTTCTCGCCATCAGCGAAAGAACAGAGTAGAAGTTCAATTAGCGTTGAGAAGTCAAATCGCACGATAGAGAAGAACAGATGTGAAGTCATTCCTAAACTATTTAGCCTCTAGGGATAAGCACCGACGTCTCCGTACTGATCCCTCAAACTCTACCTAGCTTGTGCGTGAACTGTGAGACCTAGGCAACCTAGTGCTCTGATACCAACATGTCACGACTCGGATTTCCCACCCTCGGGAGTCGTGATGGCACCTACTCGTGAAAGCTAGGTAAGCCAACTATTAAGGTTTTAACCCATTAGCAATCGATCCAGACAGATATAAACAATAACTAAAGCAAAACAGATGAAAAGTGCGGAAGAGTTATAACACATTCAAATAATCCAATACATGTCTACCCCCGAATCTGGTGTCACAAATTCACGAACATCTACGAATTTCTACTAACACTGGTCTAGAAAGAAAAGTACAATTGTTCCTGGAATGAAAAGAGACAGCAGAAAGATAAAACAGGGAAGGGGGACTTTAGGCTCTGCGGACGCCAGTAGATCTACCTTGGTCTCCCTGGACTGAAGGCAGCTACCTCAGCTACTCACCGGGTCCAGTACCAAAATCTGCACAAAAGACTGCAGAGTGTAGCATCAGTACAACCGACCCCATGTACTGAGTAAGTGTCAAACCTAACCTCGCCGAAGTAGAGACGTGGCTAGGACACGACAACCATATAAACATGTGCAGTTAAATCATATACAAACAGAATCATAATAACATGAATCAACAGAATAAGGTGGGAAGGGGACATGCTGCGGGGAATATCAGATTCTAACAATAAACCAATAAAGAAGCATCAATAAAGAACCATAATGAACGTCATGTCTATATCAACAAAAATAATGAAATGGTAACACGTGCACGGCATCACCTTTCATGCTTTTGCTCTCGTCCTCACCATATGAAACAACAGAAACGGCACAGCATCACCCTTCGTGCATTACCTCTCATAATCATGGCACGGCATCACCCTTCGTGCATTATTCGGCACGGCATCACCCTTCGTGCATTATTCCTCACAATATCGGCACGGCATCACCCTTCGTGCATTAACTCTCAAATCATGGTACAACATCACCCTTCGTGCATTAACACTCATAATATCGGCACGGCATCACCCTTCGTGCTTTAAACTCTTCCTCACCCAAACAATAGAAACAATACGTCCCGGCAAGGGAATTCAGCTATAACCAATCTCGTTTTCTACAATTACTTTACAAAATGAGTCTCAACTTGAGTCAATACTCAACAATAGTCAATTACCAAGAAACTTTCATAAGCTTTGTTCAACATTGTTAATCATCAATTTGAGCAAGAACGATACATAATACAACCACAAAAATCATGATATAAGACTCACGGACATGCTTGACACCAACGTATAGATACTCGTCACCACACCTATACGTCGTACTCATACTAACACATAGTAAATAAGACCACAACTCCTATTCCCTCAAGCTAAGGTTAGGCCAAACACTTACCTCGATTCCATGGACTAAATCAAGCGTCAATTACTGCCTTACCTCTCGGTTCCACTCCCAATCCGCTTGTATCTAGTCATAATTTACTTAATAACATCAATAAATGCTAAATAAACCAATTCTAATGCATGAAAATAGATTTCCCAATGATTTCCCCAAAAAGTCAAAACCCGACCCCGTGCCTGCTTGGTCAAAACTCGAAGTTCGAACCAAAACCCGATCACCCATTCACCCACGAACTCAAATATGCAACTAGTTTGAAATCGGACCTCAAATTGAGGTCCAAATCCCTAAAATTTGAAAATCCTAACTTCTACCCAAAAACACCCGATTTCCCATGAAAACCCCTAGATTTTGAAGTGAAATTATGTAAATAGATGGATTAGATTGAAGAAAATGAGTTAGAAATCGTTTACCTATGATTTAGGGAAGAACTTGCTCTTGAAAAATCGCCCTTAGGAGTTTACGTTTTAAAATTTTGAAGAATGATATGAAAATCCCATCAAAATCCCACTTAACAGGTCGCAGATGTCGCAATTGCGACAGGAGCTTCGCAATTGTGAAGCTTGCAAATGTGAAACAGGCATCGCATTTGCGAATCTGTGGCATTGTCTGCTCCCCTCGCAATTGCGAGCAATTTGTTGCAATTGCAATAACTGACCCTCCTTGATGTCTTCGCAATTGCGAAAGGGGAGGGGGTTCGCAAATGAGAACAAGGCAGACCTGGGTTTTCTTCACAAATGCGATCAAATCCTCTCAATTGCCAAGCCTGTTGGGCTCGCAATTTTGAAGCCTGGCCTTACAATTGCGAGATCGGAGCTTGCAACACAACTGAACCTGCAACAGCTATTTTTCTAAGTCCAAATTCACTCCGTGGCCTATCCAAAACTCACCCGAGCCCTCGGGGCTCCAAACCAAACATGCACGCAAGTCAATAAACATCATATGGAATTTCTCGTGCAATCAAATCATCAAAATAACATCAATAACTATGAATTTAGCACCAAAACTCATAAAATTCTCAAGAACAATGAAATTTCGATTTTCTCAACTAAAGGTCCGATTTATACCAAATCAACTCCGGTTCTTACCAAATTTCACAGGCTTGACTTAATCATTATTTTAAACTTGTACCGAGCTCCGGAACCAAGATACGGGTCGGATACCATCAAGAACACGCATCATTTCATTTCAAAGAGTCTTGTGATGACCCGGCTCGTCGTCACGTGAGTTACGTCCCCGTTTCCCCCATTCTGTGCTTCATCATGTTTCATCATCAGTAATTGGTGTGTTAGAGTTGATTTGGATTGGTTTTGGTAGGAAATGAGGCACTTGGTCTCTTTAAGGAAGGCTTGGTTTGGAAAAAGTCAACCGGATGTTGACTTGTGAGTTAGAGGGCCCGAATGTGATTTCCGGTGATTTGGTTAGCTTCAGGGGGTGATTTGTGACTTAGGAGTGTGATCGGAATTGAGTTTGGAGGTCCGGTGTAGAATTAGGCTTGAATTGGCGAAGTTAGTATTTTGGCGAATTCCGGTTGATAGGTGAGAATTTGATCCGAGGGTCGGAATGGAATTTCGGGAGTTGTTGTAGCTTCATTAGGTGATTTTGGATGTGTGTGCAAAATTTCAGGTCATTCGGAGGTGTTTTGGCCGGGTTTTTGATCGAATGCGAGTTTTGGAAGATTTGCATGAACTTAGGCTTGAATTTGACGTAATTTGATGATTTAGATGTTATCTGTGGTGTTCTGATGATTCGAACAAGTTTGAATGAAGTGTTGGTTCATGTTTGCGCTTTTGGTTAAGGTCCCGTGGGCCTCATGGTGATTTCGGATGGCTCACGGGATGAAATTTGGAGTTTGGAGACTGCTGAAGGCACCTGGTATCTGGTATTTCTGCATCTGCGGAAAAGAAACCGCAGATGCGGAGCCGCAGGTGCGGAGGATATATCGCAGGTGCGGTTCTAGGCCTGGAAGGGAGAGGCCACAGATGCGGTTCGTGAGTCGCAGAAGCGAAGGGGTCAGAGTCGGGTGTTTCCGCAGAAGCGGAAGTTTGATCGCGCATGCGGTGTCCGCAGATACGGAAGGTAACCGCAGAAGCGGTCTATGCTTTTAAGTGAGGATCCGCAGAAGCGGAAATGTAACCGCAGAAGCGGTAGCGGGGAGGCGGATATAGGCACCGCAGAAGCGGAAACCCCTGTTAGCAGAAGGGTTTTAATGTTCATTTTGTTCCGCGAAGCTTAGTTTATTTCCACCATTTTTAAGCAACTTGAGAGCTCTGGGACGGAATTGAAGGGGGATTTCGACAAGGTGTGATTGGAGGTAAGTTCCTTGGCCTTTTAAAATGGGATTTGAGGGGTCAAATGGACTTCGATTTTGGTAAATTTGATATGCATAGACTCGTGGTGAGATGAGGAATCCGGTGATGTTAATTTTCTGATATTTCGAGAAGTGGGCCCGGGGCTCGGGTTTTGCCAACTTCGTGAATTTCGATGTTTTTCGAGTCTTTTCGATTGGTTATATTCCCTTAGCCTATTGTAACGTATTCCTTGTGGTTTTGGCCAGATTCGACGCGCGAGGAGGTTGATTTGCGAGGCAAGGGCATAGCGAGCTAGGACTTTGGCCAGCTTGAGGTGAGTGATGGTTATAAATGATGTCCTGAGGGTTTGAAACCCCGGATTTGCACACGTAGTGCTATGTGGAGGTGAGACACACGCTGCATGGTGAGCGTGGGGTCCATTACTGCTGGGATTTGGACTTGGTCCATCTCGATTGATGATTTTACTGTATTTTGACTGAGTCTTAATTAATATCATTGTATTCTGGGCTAGTTGCCATGTTTGGGGCCTTGTGCCGACCTGTAGAACCCTAGGGGGTAATTGTACATGATTGACCTCACTTTACTCGTTAAAATCATACCCTCAGTCATGTTTCTAACTGTTTAATAAGATACGAACTGGCTCTAAATAGCTAAACCAAAAACGAGAGTAACATGTGGGCTGGAGTCCCTATCCTATCTTAGTATGCCCGAGGGGCTAAGTTTATATTGACTGAGAGGGGTTGAGAACTCCATAGTGAGGGTATTTGATATGTTATGGATCGGGCTGCACGCCGCAACAGTATATATTGATATGGATCGGGCTGCACGCCGCAGCAGTATATTATTGGATCAGGCTGCGCGCCGCAGCAGTACATTCATATGGATCGGACTGCACGCCGCAGTAGTATAGCGCTTGGGCTGTAGNTTTGTCATATAACCGTTTTTCTCCCTCAACGGTACTGGTAGCGACGTCCGTCAACGTGCTGCTCATGATCTTCCGACTTCGGGAATACACCAGAATATCATCAATAAAAACAATCACGAACGAGTCAAGATATCGGCCTGAACACACTGTGCATCAAATGCATGAAAGCTGCAGGGGCATTGGTCAGCCCAAATGACATGACAAGGAACTCGTAATGGCCATATCGAGTCCTGAAGGCAGTCTTCGGGATATCTGGCTCCCGAATCTTCAACTGATGGTAACCTAAGCGCAAGTCAATCTTAGAAAACACCTGTGCGCCCTGAAGCTGGTCAAACAGATCATCAAGGCGAGGCAAAGGATAACGGTTCTTCACTGTAACCTTGTTCAACTGGAGGTAGTCAATACACATGCGCATAGAACCATCCTTTTTCTTCACAAACAAAACAGGAGCACCCCACGGTGAAATACTGGGTCGAATAAAACCCTTACCAAGCAATTCCTGCAACTGATCCTTCAACTCCTTCAACTCAAGAGGAGCCATACGATACGGAGGAATGGAAATAGGCTGAGTGCCCGGCAAAAGATCAATGCCGAAATCAATGTCTCTATCAGGCGGCATGCCCGGAAGATCAGCTGGAAATACATCGGAATAATCCCGTACCACTGGAACAGAATCAACAGAAGGGGTATCAACACTAATATCTCTCACATAAGCCAAATACGCGACACACCCCTTCTCCACCATGCGCTGAGCTTTAAGAAAAGAGATAACTCTACTGGGAGTGTGGTCTACAGTACCACTCCACTCAACACGCGGAATACATGGCATAGCCAGCGTCACGGTCTTGGCGTGACAATCAAGAATAGCAAAATGGGGCGACAACCAGTCCATGCCCAAAATAATGTCAAAATCCACCATACCGAGTAATAATAAGTCTGCTCTGGTCTCAAAACCACGAATAGTAACCAAACAAGACCAATAAACGCGGTCCACAACAAAAGAATCTCCCACAGGAGTAGAAACATAAATGGGGGCACTCAAAAAATCCCGAGGCACACCCAAATGAGGAGCAAAGTAAGAAGACACATAAGAGTAAGTAGAGCCCGGATCGAATAGAACCGATGCCTCTCTGTGACAAACCAGAATAATACCTGTAATGACGGAGTCGGAGGCAACAGCCTCAGTACGAGCAGGAATAGCATAATATCTGGCCCGGCCCCTCTCTCGAGGGAGACCTCTATCTCCCCGACCTCCGCCCCTAGCCGGCTGGGCAGGTAGGGTAGCTGCTGGAGCTGTGATCATGGCCTGAGAACTCTGAGGAGCGCGTTGCGGCTGAGCAATCTATGAAGATGCACCCCTACCAAGTCTGGGGCAGTCCCTAACCATGTGGTGTGTATCACCGCACTCGAAATAAGCTCTGGGAGGACGCGGTGGCTGTGACTGGCTGGGACTAGGCCTGCTGGACTGACCTCTGGAAACACCCCGCGCAGGAGGCGCGCTAGAAACTGGAGGTGCATAGTAAGGCTCTTGAGGTGCAGGTGGAGCTGGAGTACTGTCGGCTGCTAGAAGAGCTGAATGAATAGGGCGACCCGCATAACCCCTACCATAACGACCTGCTGATGGGGTACGGGCACCAGAGTAGTGACCCGACTCTCGAGACCTCTTGGCCTCCCTCCCCCCTCGCTCCCTGGCGAGCATACCCTCAATCCTCCTAGCAATGCTCACTACCTGCTGATAAGGAACGTCCGTCTCCAACTCTCGAGCCATGCTAGATCTGATGGGTGGGATAAGATCCTCAATGAACCTACGAACTCTCTCCCGAACTGTAGCAACCAAAGCCGGTGCATGCCTGGCCAACCTGGTATAACGGATAGCATACTCCGAAACGGTCATAGCACCCTAGCGCAAATGCTCAAACTCTACGCGCCATGCATCCCTGAGACTCTGGGGGACAAACTCTCTCATGAACATATCCGAGAACTGGGTCCAAGTCAGTGAAGCAGCCTCGACTGGATTGTCTATCTCATAAGTGCGCCACCAATCATAGGCAGCTCCCCGAAGCTGAAAAGCAGTGAAAGAAACCCCGCTGGACTCCACTATGCCCATAGTGCGAAGAATACGATGACACTCCTCTAGAAATCCCAAGGCATCGTCTGATGCTAATCCACTGAACACTGGGGGATCATACTTCTTGAACCTCTCAAGCCTGCGCTGCTCGTCCTCTGAAGCAGCTGACCCATCCTCGGGCTGAACTGGTGCTGCAGGCGGTGCCGGAATAATATCGGGAACCTGCTCAACCTGCACTCGCTGCTCAGGAGTGCGGACGGCGGGAGTCTGTGCTCCTCCCGTTGGCCTNGTTGGCTGCTATAGTTCATGCTTTGAAGATTTAGAGGCACTACTTGTATGGCGTATCTTGCGAGGTATTCACTGATCATCGCAGTCTTCAGCATCTATTCAAGCAAAAGGATCTTAATTTGAGGCAGCAGAGGTGGCTAGAGTTACTCAAGGATTATGATATCACCATTCTGTATCACCCGGGGAAGGCCAATGTAGTGGCCGATGCTTTGAGCCGGAAGGCGGTTAGTATGGGGAGTTTGGCGTACATTCCAGTTGGGGAGAGACCCTTTGCAGTTGACGTTCAGGCTTTGGCCAATCGGATGGTGAGATTAGATATTTCGGAGCCTAGTCGGGTGTTGGCTTGTGTGGTTTCTCGGTCTTCCTTGTATGATCGCATCAGAGAGGGCAAGTATGATGATCCTCATTTGCTTGTCCTTAAGGACAGGATTCAGCATGATGATGCCAGGGATGTGACCATTGATGATGATGGCGTGTTGAGGATGCAGGGCCGGATTTGTGTGCCCAATGTAGATGGGCTCCGGGAGTTGATATTGGAGGAGGCCCACAGCTCGCGGTACTCCATTCATCCGGGTGCCGCAAAGATGTATCAGGACTTGAGGCAGCATTATTGGTGGAGGAGGATGAACAAGGACATTGTAGGATTTGTGGCTCGGTGTCTCAACTGTCAGCAGGTAAAGTACGAGCATCAGAGGCCGGGCGGTGTGCTTCAGCGGATGATTATTCCCGAGTGGAAGTGGGAGAGGATTACTATGGATTTTGTGAGTGGTCTCCCTCGGACTTTGAAGAAGTTTGATTCGATTTGGGTGATTGTGGATCGGCTGACCAGGTCCGCGCACTTCATTCCAGTATGTACTACTTATTCTTCGGAGCGGCTGGCAGGGATCTTTATCTGGGAGATTGTCCTGATTGCATGGAGTTCCGGTGTCTATTATCTCAGATAGGGGTACTCCGTTCACTTCTCAGTTCTGGAGGGCTTTTCAGCGGGAATTGGGTACGCGGGTGGAGTTGAGCACAGTGTTTCATCCTCAGACGGACGGATAGTCCGAGCGTACTATTCAGATATTGGAGGACATGTTGCGTGCCTGTGTTATTGATTTTGGAGGTTCTTGGGATGGGTTTTTGCCGCTTGCAGAGTTTGCCTACAATAACAGTTATCAATCGAGCATTCAGATGGCTCTGTGTGAGGCATTGTATGGGAGGCGGTGTAGATCCCCAGTTGGATGGTTCGAGCCCGGCGAGGCTAGGTTATTAGGGATAGAGATGGTCCAGGATGCCTTAGAGAAGGTGAAGCTGATTTAGGAGAGGCTTCGTACAGCACAGTCGCGTCAGAAGAGTTATGCGGACCGTATGGTTCGGGATGTGTCATATATGGTTGGTGAGAAGGTCTTGCTGAAGATTTCGCCCATGAAGGGTGTTATGCGGTTCGGGAAGAAAGGGAAGCTAAGTCCACGGTTCATTGGACCTTTTGAGGTACTTAGGAGGATTGGGGAGGTGGCTTATGAGCTTGCTTTGCCACCCAGCTTGTCAGGCGTGCATCCGGTATTTCATATTTCTATGCTCCGAAAGTATGTTGGGGACCCGTCTCATGTATTGGATTTCAGCACTGTTCAGTTGGACGATGATTTGACCTATGATGTGGAGCCAGTGGATATTTTGGGGCGTCAGGTTCGAAAGTTAAGATCGAAGGATATAGCTTCGGTAAAGGTGCAGTGGAGAGGTCAGCCCGTGGAGGAGGCTACTCGGGAGACCGAGCGAGAGATGCGGAGCAGATATCCTCAGCTGTTTGAGACTTCAGGTATGTTTCTTGACCCGCTCGACGACGAGCGTTTGTTTTAGTTGGGAAGGATGTGACGACCCGGCCCGTCGTCACGTAAGTTACCGCCCCGTTTCCCCCATTCTGTGCTTCATCATGTTTCATTATCAGTAATTGGTGTGTTAGAGTTGATTTGGATTGGTTTTGGTAGGAAATGAGGCACTTAGTCTCTTTAAGGAAGGCTTGGTTTGGAAAAAGTCAACCGGATGTTAACTTGTGAGTTAGAGGGCCCGGATGTGATTTCCGGTGATTTGGTTAGCTTCGGGGGGTGATTTGTGACTTAGGAGTGTGATCGGAATTGAGTTTGGAGGTCCGGTGTAGAATTAGGCTTGAATTGGCGAGTTAGTATTTTGGCGAATTCCGGTTGATAGGTGAGAATTTGATCCGAGGGTCGGAATGGAATTCCGAGAGTTGCTGTAGCTTCATTTGGTGATTTTGGATGTGTGTGCAAAATTTCAGGTCATTCGGGGGTGTTTTGGTCGGGTTTTTGATCGAATGCGAGTTTCGGAAGATTTGCATGAACTTAGGCTTGAATTTGACGTAATTTGATGATTTAGATGTTATCTGTGGTGTTTTGATGATTCGAACAACTTTGAATGAAGTGTTGGTTCATGTTTGCGCTTTTGGTTAAGGTCCCGGGGGCCTCATGGTGATTTCGGATGGCTCACGGGATGAAATTTGGAGTTTGGAGACTGCTGAAGGCACCTGGTATCTGGTATTTCTGCATCTGCGGAAAAGAAACCGCAGATGCGGAGCCGCAGGTGCGGAGGATATATCGCAGGTGCGGTTCTAGGCCTGGAAGGGAGAGGCCGCAGATGCGGTTCGTGAGTCGCAGAAGCGAAGGGGTCAGAGTCGGGTGTTTCCGCAGAAACGGAAGTTTGATCGCGCATGCGGTGTCCGCAGATGCGGAAGGTGACCGCAGAAGCGGTCTATGCTTTTAAGTGAGGATCCGCAGAAGCGGAAATGTAACCGCAGAAGCGGTAGTGCGGAGGCGGATATAGGGACCGCAGAAGCGGAAACCCCTGCTAGCAGAAGGGTTTTAATGTTCATTTTGTTCCGCGAAGCTTAGTTTATTTCCACCATTTTTAAGCAACTTGAGAGCTCTTGGACGGAATTGAAGGGGGATTTCGACAAGGTGTTATTGGAGGTAAGTTCCTTGGCCTAAATACATGAAATTATGGTAGAATTAACATGGAAATTTGTGGAAATTCATCAAAAGAGGGTAAAGCTAGGGCTTGAGAATTTGGTGTTTTAAAATGGAATTTGAGGGGTCAAATGGACTTCGATTTTGGTAAATTTGATATGCATAGATTCGTGGCGAGATGAGGAATCCGGTGATGTTAATTTTCTGATTTTTTGAGAAGTGGGCCCGGGGCTCGGGTTTTGCCAACTTCGTGAATTTTGACGTTTTTCGAGTCTTTTCGATTGGGTTATATTCCCTTAGCCTATTGTAACGTATTCCTTGTGGTTTTGGCCATATTCGACGCGCGAGGAGGTTGATTTGCGAGGCAAGGGCATAGCGAGCTAGGACTTTGGCCAGCTTGAGGTGAGTAATGGTTATAAATGATGTCCTGAGGGTTTGAAACCCCGGATTTGCACACGTGTGCTATGTGGAGGTGAGACACACGCTGCATGGTGAGTGTGGGGTCCATTACTGCTGGGGATTTGGACTTGGTCCATCCCGATTGATGATTTTACTGTACTTTGACTGAGTCTTAATTAATATCATTGTATACTGGGCTAGTTGCCATGTTTGGGGCCTTGTGCCGACCTGTAGAACCCTAGGGGGTAATTGTACATGATTGACCTTACTTTACTCGTTAAAATCATACCCTCAGTCATGTTTCTAACTGTTTAATAAGATACGAACTGGCTCTAAATAGCTAAACCAAAAACGAGAGTAACATGTGGGCTGGAGTCCCTATCCTATCTTAGTATGCCCGAGGGGCTAAGTTTATATTGACTGAGAGGCGTTGAGGACCCCGTTGTGAGGGTATCTGATATGTATTGGATCGGGCTGCACGCCGCAGCAGTATATATATATTTATATGGATCGGGCTGCACGCCGCAGCAGTATATTATCGGATCGGGCTGCACGCCGCAGCAGTATATTTATATGGATCGGACTGCACGCCGCAGTAGTATAGCACTTGGGCTGAAGGAGCCCCTCCGGAGTCTGCACACCCCCAGTGAGCGCAGTCGACTATTATTATTGGATTGGGCTGCACGCCGCAGCAGTATATATATATATGGATCGGGCTGCACGTCGCAGCAGTATACTATATGGATCGGGCTGCACGCCGCAGCGGTATAATTATGATTTCGGTTATCGGGAGGAGTAAATGGGTTGAGTACTGGCTTAAAGGATTTTTACCTGATTTCTTCATTCAGTTTCTGTTTAACTGTTCTTACTGCTTTGATATAGAACTGCTTAGTGCTTTTTATGAGATTTCTTTCCGTCAGTCATTATTTATTGCTATTACTCACTAAGTCGGAGTACTCACTTTACTCCCTGCACCATATGTGCAGATACATGTATTCCGGAGGCGTAGATTGAGCTATTGCTGCTATTCAGATCTCACCGGAGTCATCGAGGTAGCTGCATGGCGTTCGCAGACCCGTATTTCTCCCTCTATCCTCTTACTTTCAGCATCTTTAGACTATACGTTTG